>NC_084615.1:36415718-36553218 GCF_033978795.1 Nerophis ophidion | reverse complement strand
TGGCGCTGCCTGCCCGCCCTCGGGGGGAACCTTTCATAACTATTTACAAACAAGGTGCCTCACCTGGGGAAGCATATAGGCTCTTATGGATGCACAAAACCAATGTTTCTGTCTTCTCATGACCATGTTGCTTGGCACTTGTTTAAGAGGGTGCTGCTAATGACTACACATCATTGCACTTTGTTATTAATAAGCAGGGATGTTACTACAAGCCTGGTTGCCAAGGGGACGTTTTGTTGTTCAAGCAAAACACGGCGGTGCTCTGCTGGCCTCGTTATCCACCATCCGTGCATCTGTTAATGACATTTGTGGCATCCCTTTAGGGTTGTGGCCAAAATGCTAATATACAGTGGTACCTCTATTAAAGAGTACTTTCAGATAAGGGCTGTCCCTCAGCTAGTTGCTATGCTTTAAGTTGCAAGCAAACATTTTAGTTGCAAGTGTCCCCACCATTAGTTAGCATAGTAAATGTCACAGTAAACCCCGTAAGATCCGACCAAAAAATCCAGTCTTACTCGCTACAGCATTAGCTTATAGCTAAAGATCGACATAACTTTGTTTTCCAACCATTGGAGGGAAAAATGTGAGTGTGAAGAACAGTGCGGAGAATAAGTTGTGGGGTTTGTGATTTGTGGGGCGGCGTGGGTCGGATGGTAGAACGGCCGTCAAAAAACTTGAGGGTTCCGGGTACGAATCCAGCTTCTGCCATCACTGCCTTTGTGTCCTTAGGTAGGACACGTCACACACTCGGTTTGTACAGCGGTTTGAGTGTCTAGAAAAGCACTTTATAAATTTAAGCCATTATTGAAGTCATTGAATTCAAGAACTAATTAATCAAAAAAATGACAGCGTGCGCAGCTAACTTGGCTAAGCAGTTGGAGTGTATCACTGTGAGCCTGAACTACAGGTGCTGGTCATATTATTAGAATATCATGAAAAAGTTGATTTATTTCATTAATTCCATTTAGAAAGTCAAACTTGTAGAATGTATACATTCATTCCAAACAGACTGATACATTTGAAGTGTTTGTTTGCCAAAAAGGAGATGATTATAGCTGACAACCAATGAAAACCCTAAATTCAACATCTCAGAAAATTAGAATATGGTGAAAAGGTCAGATATTGAAGACACCTGGTGCCACACTCTAATTAGCTAACTAACTCAAAACACCTGGAAAAGCCTTTAAATGGTCTCTCGTTTTGATTCTGTATGACACACAATCATGGGGAAGACTGCTGACTTGACAACTGTCCAAAAGATGACCATTGATACTTTAAAGAAGGAGGGCAAGACACAAAAGGTCCTTGCCAAAGAGGTTGGATGTTCCCAGAGCTCTGTGTCCAAGCACATTAATAGAGAGGCGAAGGGAAGACAAAGATGTGGTAGAAAAAAGTGTACAAGCAAGAGGGATAACCGCGCCCTGGAGAGGATTGTCAAACAAAACCGACTAAAAAATGTGGGGGAGACCCACAAAGAGTGGACTGCAGCTGGAGTCAGTGCTTAAAGAACCACCACGCACCGACGTATGCAAGATATGGGCTTCAGCTGTATATTCCTTGTGTAAAGCCACTCTTGAATAAGAGACAACGTCAAAAGCGTCTCGCCTGGGCTCAAGACAAAAAGGACTGGACTGCTGCTGAGTGGTCCAAAGTTATGTTTTCAGATGAAAGTAAATTTTGTATCTCCTTTGGAAATCAAGGTCCCAGAGTCCGGAGGAAGACAAAGAGAGGCAGAGAATCCACGTTGCCTGAAGTCCAGTGTCAAATTTCCACAATCGGTAATGGTCTGGGGTGCCATGTCATCTGCTGGTGTTGGTCCACTGTGTTTCCTGAGGTCTAGGGTCAATGCAGCAGTCTACCAGGAAGTTTTGGAAAAAACTTTATGCTGCCTGCCGCGGACCAATTTTATGGAGGTGAAGATTTCATTTTCCAACATGACTTGGCACCTGCACACTGTGCCAAATCTACCAGTACCTGGTTTAAGGACCATGGTATCCCTGTTCTTGATTGGCCTGCAAACTCACCTGACCTTAACCCCACAGAAAACCTAAGGGGTATTGTGAAGCGGAAGATGCGAGATGCCAGACCCAACAATGCTGAAGAGCTGAAGGCCACTATTAAAGCAACCTGGGCTCTCATAACACCTGAGGAGTGCAACAGACTGGTGGACTCCATGCCACGCTGTATTGCTGCAGCAATTCAGGCAAAAGGAGCTGCAACTAAGTATTGATTGCCGTACATGCTGAAACTTTCCATGTTCATACTTTTCAGTTGGCCCACATTTCTAAAAAATAAATTTTGGTACTAGTCGTAACTAATATTCTAATTTTCTGAGATACTGAATTTGGGATTTTCAGTAATTGTCAGTACTAATCATCAAAATTTAAATAAATAAACATTTAAAATATATCACTATGTGTGTAATGAATTGATATATGTAAGTTTCACATTCTGAATATAATTACTGAAATGAATCAACTTTTTCATGATATTCTAATAATATGAACAGCACCTGTATATTGAAGCAAAATGAGTCGATAACACCATTCAAGGATATTAAAATAATACATTTTTAATATTGTTTATCCATGAAAATATGGAAAAGCTGCTGATGGTGTGTTTGACAGAAACAGCTGGTTAGAGATACCATAGAAGTCCACTCTCCAAGTTGAATACTGCACATTATTAGTACTACATTACTTCATAAAAAAATACTGTAGGTGTTCATAGTACCTTCTATTGTATTGTTTTTATACAATCGTTATCTAAAACTTTAATTTATTTTCAAAAAGGTATGTTACTTTCGCTGTGGCTAGTGCAGCTCTTTGAGACACTTATAAATAAACTTTGATTGATTGACATGTTAAAATTGTGATGACTTTTGGGGGGGGTGAAAGTGCAAATGTAATTGATGTGAAATGGAGGGATGTGTTTTGAGCTAAAAGCTTCGTCACACAACCAATTAAGCTCACATGTTGAGGTATTACATGTAAGAGAGATATTCTCTTGCTCCAACTTTACACATGTGCTTGTCAGTCCGCTAATGGCATGTACCCAATTTGGTGGTGATTTAGGTCAACATCAAAAAGTTACAAATATTTTTTAGACGTGTGTGAGAAATTTCAAGTCAATTTGACTTATGGGGTTTAATAGCAGCACCATCACCAATGGTGGGTACTAAACATGTTACTTTTACAAATACGACCAAATTCCATACGAATTCATGTAAAATCAAACGGTGCTATAATTTGATACCTGTGTTGCACAAAACTTCACTCCCGATTGAAGGCTCGACACTGAAATATTCCATGCCAACAAAGTAAGCGCTCAAATGTAAGGCTACACTTTTCAAATTGCGCTTGCTTGATGCTAATTTAGATACATGCCATATACATGCTACTGATTAGCACAAGTGTTTTCACATGGTGAATTCAACACCTCCAAATTTGGTCATCAAAACTACAACTGAGATGCATGTTATAATCAATAAATATTTACAGTACAAAGACTTTCTAAGGCTCAAAAAAAATAAAACCAGCAATTTAATGGCAAAGACTACTTTCTGACTATGGCGACACACGCAGGACAAAGTTAAATGAATGCATACTTGCAAATAAGACTCAGAAGTGTAAGAAAACAAGATATAACAGGACAGCAAAAGTATCATTATCAGCTCACTGTTGTATAAAACAATATATCATGAAACAAAACACGGTAAAATGTATTAACATATGAACTAGGGCTGGGCGATATTGGCTTTTATTAATATCGCGATATTTTTATGACATATTGCGATATACAATATATATTTCGATATTTTTCCTTAGCCTTTAATGAACACTTGATGCATATAATCACAGCAGTATGATGATTCTATGTGTCTACATTAAAACATTCTTCTTCATACTGCATTAATATATGCTACTTTTAAACTTTCATGCAGAGAGGGGGCGGCATGGCGTAGTGGGTAGAGCGGCCGTGCCAGAAACCTGAGGGTTGCAGGTTCGCTTCCCACCTATTGACATGCAAATCGCTGCCGTTGTGTCTTTGGGCAGTACACTTCACCCTTGCCCCCAGTGCCGCTCACACTGGTGAATGAATGATGAATGAATGATAGGTGGTGGTCGGCGCAAACTGACAGCCACGCTTCAGTCAGTCTACCCCAGGGCAGCTGTGGCTACTGATGTAGCTTACCACCACTAGGTGTGAATGAATGATGGGTTCCCACTTCTCTGTGAGCGCTTTGAGTATCTAACAATAGAAAAGCGTGATGTAAATCTAATCCATTATTATTATTATTATCATTAAGTCAATTGACCAAAACTGAATTAATTAAATACTCTTCCTTCTCTCACGGGTGATTTTTTAAATGAAAGAACAAATTAATAGTGTTGCTACCTTTTTGTAGTAACACTTCTGCTGCATACTTTGCATATTGCTGTAGTCTGCTGAATATCTTCCCACTTGAAGCCAAACCACCACCAGATGATGGATCCCCTGCTCTTTATTTTGGGCATTTGTTGTTCTTCCTCCATTTGTGATCAGTTTCGCACCTTCTCTCTCTTGTATTGTCACAAGCTCCGCTCCGCTTTGCTTGCACGACCTGCCTCAGCTAACGTTAGCCATGTTGCTACCTCTCTGCTCGGCGAGAGCGTATGACGCTAGACGCGCGACAGTATGTGACGTACGTAAGAAAGGCGGGCTTGTTTTACGTCTCTGTGAGAAGGAGAGACGAGAAGGAGTGAGAAACGCCTATAATGTAATGCCCGCAGCTAAAAGCAACTGTGTGAGAACATATAATCAAATATTACGATTTAGTAATTTTCTATATCACACAGAGACAAACCTGTGATATATCGTTTACATCGATATATATCGCCCAGCCCTAATATGAACACAAGTACGGAAAATTGGTACTCTCGAGTACCAGTATCAATTCCCAGGTCGCCTGAATTGGAATTTTTCAAAAAGGTAAAAGGTATCAATTTCTAGCCATCATGTGTTAATATTATTCATGTCTATGTAACTAGCCGTTGCTACATATACAGTGATCACATGTTGCAGAGTTATGTTATATCTTGAGGTCACAGAAATACCTTGATATAAAAGATCAAAATCTTTTTAGACAAGTTCCATTAATAGCTGGCCATTATTCACCCGTTCTGTTTCTTGTGTGAGTGTTTGGACCACAAGCTTGTAAATAAACTTTTCTGGTACAGTTGCCCAATATTGTAGACTGTCCAATGAGTGTCCTGTGTGCCTATTGCTGTACTATTAGGTGTATTTGTCAGAAAAACAATAGCACCGGCAACAGAGTAAAGGTGCACATTTGGGCAAATTTTCACCCTTTTGTGTGCAGCGGTTCAGTAATAAATAGGAGGTAGTAGGGCTGGGCGAAATATCGATATACTCGATATATCGCGGGTTTGTCTCTGTGCGATATGGAAAATAACTATATCGTGATATTCGAGTATACGTTCTCATGCAGTTGTTTTGGGCTGCGGGCATTACACTACATGCGTTTCCCATTCTTTCTTGTCTCTCTTTCTTACAGAGACTTAAAGCAAGCGCACCTCCCTACACACGTCACGTGTGCAACGTCACACGCTCCCACGGAGCAGAGAGGTAGCGACATGGTAATCTTAGCTGTTCAGTTTAGTTTAGTTTAGTTTATTAAGGATCCCCATTAGTCTACACCGCAGTGGAGACTATTCTTCCAGGGGTCCAGGCAAAAAACATCACAGAATCACAAAACAAAAGATTAAAATGCAATACAACTTAATCCAATTATAAAATGTCATAATACAAAAATAGCAACAACAAAGAACATGAAAAAAAAATAACTTTTGTTACATATTAATTCTAATACCAAAGATAAACATAGTAATATAAAAATAGATATATAAATTTTTGCAAAATACAACAAAGAACCAATGGCCTAAAATATACACATTAGTGTACCAAAGACAAACAAAAAGTGACGAAAAAGTATCATCCATCCATTTTCTGCTGCTTATCCCATAATCAATAAAATACTCAATAGGCAATAAAAACAGTCATGATATTAGCTGTGATGCTAACGGTGAGGTGCGGGTGGTAATACGAGAGAGACAAGGTGCAAATCTGGTAACAAATGGAAGAATAATTAATTATCAAGAAAAAACAGCACGGGATCCATCGTCCGGCGATGGTTTGGCTTCAAACGGGAATATGTTCAACATTTATGCGGCAAAAGCGTTGCTACAAAAAGTAACAGAACTGCGAATGTAGCATCAATTGAAAAGTCACCCGCTAGAGAATGAAGAGTGCTTGAAACTCAGCATGTCAACATCTCCGGCCGGTGCCACACCAACAAGATGCCGAAGCAACTATTTCCAGATCAACACCGTATGAAAAAAAAAAAAGAGTCAACAACAGAAGGAGATAACGTCCGCAGGAACCTATTATGCAGCTAATTTTTATTTGACAGTTATTGAAATATCTTGTGACATCATGCACAAAAGTGAACTTTATTTGTTTTGAACTATTGTAGTGGCGTTCTGTACAAAAAGTACACTTTAATTTAGTGTTGTTTTGATAAGTCATCTTGGTGACATCATTCAAAAAAGTGCACTTGTAGCCTGTTTTAAAATGTCTCTGACAATCTTGTACTTTGTGTTTTGGAAATGACATGAATGTTTGTGCCACTGCTTAATAACTGTTTAATAAATACAGTTTTGCTAAATTGACTTAGTTGTGACTTCCCTCTGCATGAAAGTTTAAAATTAGCATATATTAATGCAGTATGGACATCCATCCATCCATTTTCTACCGCGTATTCCCATTGGGGCCGCGGGGGGCGCTGGTGCCTATCTCACACAAGAATGTTTTAATGTAGACACATAGAATCATCATACTGCTGTGATTATATGCATCAGGTGTTAATTCAAGGCTAAGGCAAAATATCGAGATATACTGTATATCGTGTATCATGACGTGGCCTAAAAATATCGAGATATTAATAAAAGGCCATATCGCCCAGCCCTAGGAGGTAGCTTCCAAAAACAAATACATACGTAGGCGATAAATGTACGCTGTTTCTTTTAGCCTCAAGGGTAAAAAAGAGGCCTGGGTTGCATCCTTAAAAGGCGTAACTTACCGTTCATGGCTGCAGGTGGAGGTGCAAAGAAGGGTGTGGGGGGTCAAACACAGGACTGGCTAGCTCTCAGACATCTGCAGGGAGAGGAAGTGACATGACTGAGTGTGTGCCATGTCTGTGCAAGGTGTGAGCATGCGAGTCCGACAAGAGTGGAAGACATGAAAAAACAAAAGTGACGTTTTGGAGGGACGCCGCAAACATCTTTGATCTCAAGGCAGCAGTCTTCAGTGGGCGCCATCTATCTTGATTTCCCCAGTGACATTTACTACTTCAGCACTGTCAACATCCATCTTTGCCTCGTCTTCACTTGGCTCAATTGCAACAGAAGAGATTGTTTCTCCCGAAAATATTCACGCTTGGCTCCTACTGCGGACACTTTCTCCAATAGTGCCCAAGGATGGACAACAGACATTTCATTAGCTCCAATACATAACAGTAAAAAAATAATCTTAATTTATAAAGCTGTTGTATTTCCCCAAATTAATTTCTTGATGTCGTGCCTAATTGAATCAAAATCACTATAATGCCAAAAGTATTGGGCCACACATCCAAATGATTAGAATTAGGTGTCCTAATCTCTTGGACTGCCACAGGTGTATAGGCATCGAGACTGTTTCTACAAACATTTGTGAAAGAATGGCCCGCTCTCAGGCGCTCTGTGATTTCCAGCGTGGAACTGTCATAGCATGCCACCTGTGCAACAAATCCAGTCGTGGAAATCTCCTCGCTCCTAAATATTCCAAAGTCAACTGTCGGCCTAATATTGGAAAATGGAAGAGTTTGGGAACAACAGCAACTCAGCCACCAAGTGGTAGGCCACGTAAACTGACAGTGTGACAGAGAGTCAGCGGATGCTGAAGCGCATTGTGCAAAGAGGTCGTCGACTTTCTGCACTGTCAGTTGCTACAGAGCTCCAAACTTCATGTGACCTTCCAATTAGCCCACGTACAGTACGCAGAGAGCTTCATGGAATAGGTTTCCATGGCCGAACAGCTGCAACTTAGCCATACATCACCAAGTTCAATGCAAAGCGTGGGATGCAGTGGTGTAAAGCACACTTTTCCATCTGGCAATCTGATGGACGAGTCTGGGTTTGGAAGTTGCCAAGAGAACGGTACATTTTGGAATGCACTGTGTGAAATTTGGTGGAGGAGGAATTATGGTGCGGGGTTGTTTTTCAGGAGTTGGGCTTGGCCCCTTAGTTCCAGTGAAAGGAAATTTAAATGCTCCAGGATACCATGACCCAGGACACGTTGGGAAGACTATGTCACCCAGCTGGCCTGGGAACGCCTCGGGATCCCCCGGGAAGAGCTAGACGAAGTGGCTGGAGAGAGGGAAGTCTGGGCTTCCCTGTTAAGGCTACTGCTCCCACGACCCGACCTCGCATAAGCGGAAGAAGATGGATGGATGGATGACAGTGGAATGTATATCATCATGTGTAGTGTTTTGATTGTGAAATTGTGTTGCATATTTAGTTTTCTAATCAAGAATGATATATTTTTTTAAAATACACCTTTTACTATTATTGTATTTATTTGTAAATGTTACAAACTTTAAATAGATTCAAATTAAGGTTGCAGCTATCGATTATTTTAGTTTTTTATTGATTAGTTTGTTCGATTAATCAATCAATCAATCAATGTTTATTTATATAGCCCTAAAGCACAAGTGTCTCAAAGGGCTGCACAAGCCACAACGACATCCTCAGTTCAGATCAGGGCAAGGAAAAACTCAACCCAATCGAGTAATTGGATAAAACACACTTCATAGTACGAGGGAAACTTGCGCAATTTTGGGGGAATTTTGCCTATCATTCACAATGCTTATGTGAGACAAGAAAACATTATTTCTCTTTTTTATGCATTTTAATTTGTAATATACGGCTTGTAGTAGACTGCCAACAATGCCGGTGATGGAGATTCAATCTATTCTAAATTACAATCCAGAACCTTATATTGTCCATTTAGATGATTAATTCAGCATAATCAACACTGATAAAAAAAGTGCCACAAACGAGCGTCTGCGTCGATTCAAGCCTATGAGGCTAAATTGATTGTCACAGTTGTCCAACTTCTTGATGTATGTCCACAACGTTCTACTGTACAAGTGGGAGGTATGATTTATAATCTAGAAATAACTAACCAACTCAAAGGCGATGCAGCAACTAGAAGGCTCAGCATGGCTCTTCTAAAAGTAGTTCCTCTGTGTTAGCGGTTATAACAACAATGTCGCTAAAATTTGATCAATGTGCAGGTCACAACATCCAAATAGAGTATTGTTGGTCATTTTTGGATGTTTTTACAGGACTTTATGGTTGGAATAGATTATTGCCATTGGCTACATTGTTAGCTGTTTTTTACGAGTCGTATTTTACAAATTAGAATTAATAAAAAAAAAAAAAAGGAAAACATGTGTTTGTGTGTTACATTGGGATTATGGATGTGCAGTTCCCCCTTAATGCATAATTTAGGGGAAATTGGTAAACTAATCAATTTTCATATTTACTCATATAACCTTTTTTTTTTTACCCATTAAACGATTGATAAAAGCTTTTTTTCCTAAATGAATTAATCGTTGCAGCCCTAATCTGAATAAATTTAAAACACATTTCAACTGTGTTAAATGGTAAAATTCATGAAGTGTCAGGACTTTCAGTTCTACTCCTATACATTAGGTGGTGATAATCAGCATTGCAAAGTGTTTCCGCCAATTAACACTTCTATCTGCTATTTCTTATTATATAAATGATAACAACATAATAAATACATTGGACTTCATAATATGACATACAATTGTTTCAACTGGATTCTAACAACTATTTTGAAATATATAATAATCATCAATTCTTTTTTAAAAGTTGTTGGGATGTCCAAAGTGTGGCCCATGGGCAGAAAATGTAAAAAATGGACCAAAACACAAAATGTAAAGACAATTAATAACACTGGTATTAATTGTAATAATACATAATGTTGGCTATAGAGATCATATTAACACTTTATTTATTTAATCAAAAATATTAAAATTCAATGAATAGGTGCATTTGCAAACAGATAAAATATTGTTCAAAGCCAACTATAACCTGCTACCCAAGAATGGACTTCTCAACAAAAGAGGAACAATATAACCTAAGAGAAAATTTTATTTAAAACATTTACTGTATATGCACCTACAATAAGAGCGTTACCATATTTGTATGTGGAATTAAATTCTTGAATGGATGAAGCAAGGAAATTACACAAAGCACTAATATGATTCACTGTTCAAACTGCAAGTCATCACAAAGTACAAATAAGAATTAAGATAAACATTTTGAACTTTAAAAAAATTAGATAATGATTACTTATGTATTTATTATTTGTTTACTTACTTGTGTTATCATTTATTTATTCATCCACTGTTCTGTTACAAACAAAGAACAAAGAAATGGGATACCACTGCAATGATGTGAAAAGAGGTAGGATAAGCTCTGCTTCTTCCTACTCCTTTTCAGACGTGCTGTAATTAAAAAAAATTAAATATGTGATGCATTACAATGCAATTGTATTATAAGCATGTTCGAAATAAACTGAAACTGAACTGAACAGTTAGTGTTGCAATGTTTCTTTAAGCCTTTTTAGAAGATTAAAGTTGAGACACTCCTGCTTTACACCTAATAAATGCCTGTCAGGCTCTGCAGTTGAGTAAATACTATAGGGCTGTCAAAGTTACCGCCTTAACTCATGTGATTAATCACAAAACATTATCGCATAAATCATGTATACAGTAAAGGCAAATTATTCATGCAACTAATTTTGACTGATGGACCGATGGTAAACCTGAAAGGCGAGGCAGGCTGTTATACGGTCACTGATTGTTGCATACATGCCAAAAGATGAGTGCGGAGACTCCGACTGGTGTGCCTGTTTGCAAATGTGCACTTCAAAATACACCCCTACAATACTTTACTGTCCATCAGTGGTTCTCAAACTTCTCAAAGTACCCCCTCAGACAACACTTGGCTCTTCAAGTACAACCCTAATGACCAACATTAAAATACTGCAGCGTAGTAGGCCTAAGTATTTATTAAAAACTAAATAGAAGTTTTAACGGTACCACTGTGTTTGAATATAGGAAAATAAAAGACTGTACTTAAATAATGAATCAAATTAATTTTATTTAATTAAGTAATTATCTGGCATACCACTAGATAAAGCCCAAGTACCACAGTTTGAGGATAAATGCTTTATATGACAATGATTGAACGTTTATTCAACAAATACATGATGTAAATAAGTAAAATATATTTCTGTATGACAACAGCATTGCTTTTAAGTATTTTACAGCGATTCAGTTTGCATTTATATTTTTTAAAAGCAGCACTAGATAATACATAAAAACCGCAAACATTGTTTGACTGCAGTCCAGTTAGTGGCAATACTGCAAAGTGTTCCAAGTCACTGCCCCACTGTAAGGCTAAGTAAAAGGCCTATTTGTGCACTTTTATCCGGACGTGCGCAAAAATCCATTGACTTCCTTTGTATTTGCGTCGCTGTATATGTTCTATTCTCTTGTGCAAACACTAAAGAAATAAAGCATCCGCCCTCGTCCACAAACACGCTTGAGTGTGTGTGTTGTCAAATTCAAGATATGCTCATTATCGGCTCAATCAATTTAAACAAAGTGTCATAACAACAAATATGCATCAGTGAGAAACAATTTAAATAGTGTTTGCTTCTATTGAATGGTCCCGTGAAGCCAATTCAGTATATTTGAGGGAATCAAAGGAACTTTGACTCTTTGCATGCTGATTGACACCTGCACGCGGCTCACCAGTCGGATGTGCATATCAATGCATCACCCTGTGTGTGAGTGCGTGTGTGTGTCTGTGTCCGTGTGTGTGTGTGCACAGAAGGGTGATCCTGTTCTCGCCAGGAAGCTTTGCTAAGCCACAGGAAGAAAGAAGCCAGTGTGTGTGTGTGTGTGTGTGTGTGTGTGTGTGTGTGTGTGTGTGTGTGTGTGTGTGTGTATGCATTCACATTCATATTCACCTTTGTTGTGATGCTGCAGGTGAAAATCAATTTTAAAGCTCCTTTTGTATCATTTGTGGGACATCCACCACAGAAGAACACACACCCAGGAGCAAACAAATAGAACCGTGGTTAAGATTCACAAATTGCACAAATATTGTATTCTGTCAAACAGTTTGAAACCGATTAATCAGACTCCTGCATTTTAATGAATTACAAATGTTAACACACATGCGATTTTATTGTTAGAATGTCTAAACATGACAATTTCTTATGTTTCACTTGAATGCACGTAATTTATTTGTTGAATTTATCTTAAGTACCATTGGTTTGTTGATACATTCGTTGAATGTATTGACCTCATCACTGACCGTATAACAACCTGCTCCGCCTTTTAGGTAACCATCCGGGGTTGAGGAAGAGGAGTGTATATGATTGACACAGCTGAAATGCATTTTTTCCTTGTGTTTTACCTTTTTTTGTGGACTTGCTGTATCTGCACTGCAACCACATTTCCCCGTTATGGGATTAATAAAGCCTACACACTAAAAAATACTGGGTTATTTTGATAACCCAATTTATAAGTTGCTAGTGTTGGGTTAAATTTTGGAGTTACTTTTATGAGTAGCAATCCATTTTGGGAGCTATAATGGTATTATTTTAACTCCATTTCTGGGATTTCAAAATTATTAACCATTTTTGGGTCTTTTTTAAACGAGTAACAAATTTTGGGGTAAAAAAATGTTTTTTATTACAAAGTTACTTTTTTCATGAAGGTAAACTTTATTATGGATTAATTTAAAATGACATTATTTACAATCACCCAACATTGCAACTCAACAGTTAGCAGAACTACATGTTTGGGTTAAATAATTCAAACCAATAGTTCGGCCGGGAATAACTCAACATTAAGTTATCATAACTCAACTTTTTGGTTAAATAATTTAACGCAAAAGTTGGGTCAGAAAAATGTACCCAAAATGTTGAGTTAAGATAAGTCAAATAAGGAGTTTGTCCTATTCTGAACCAGCACTTGGGTTAAATTTTGATAATTTTTTAAAGGGGAACATTATCACAATTTCAGAAGGGTTAAAACCAATAAAAATCAGTTCCCAGTAGCTTATTTTATTTTTCTAAGTTTTTTTTCTAAATTTTACCCATCATGGAATATCCCAAAAAAAGGCTTTAAAGTGCCTGATTTTCGCTATCTGTGAAGCCACCATCCATTTTCCTGTGACGTCATCCAGTGATGCCAATACAAACAACTTGGCGGATAGCACAACAAGATATAGCGACATTAGCTCCGATTCAGACTAGGATTTTTGCGGTTTAAGCGATTCAACAGATTACGCATGTATTGAAACAGATGGTTGGAGTATGGAGGCAGATAGCGAAAACTAAATTGAAGAAGAAACTGAAGCTATTGAGCGAATAGCTATTGACGCTATTCGGCGATCGCCTTCTAACCAACAATAGAGTGTCGCAGCATATCCATGCATCTCTGTTCCATGTACACCTTAGCATCGCCGGTAAAATGTGCAGACCAAACGATCGGGACTTTCGCATCTTGTGACACTGGAGCAACTTAAATCTGATGATTGGTAAGTGTTTGTTTGGCATTAAATGTGGATGCAAGGAAAGGCTGGATGCAATAATAGCTACAAATGTACATACAGCTAGCCTAAAGAGCATGTTAGCATCGATTAGCTGGCAGTCAAGCCGTGACCAAATATGTCTGATTAGCACATTAAGTCAATAACATCAACAAAACTCACCTTTGTGATTTTGTTGACTTTATCGTTGGAAATGCATCTGCAGGATATCCATACATCTCTGTGCCATGTCTGCCTTAGAATCGCCGGTAAAATGTGCAGACCAAACGATCGGGACTTTCGCATCTTGTGACACTGGAGCAACATAAATCAGTCGATTGGTATGTGTTTGTTTGTCATTAAATGTGGGTGGAGGGAAAGGCTGGATGCAAATATAGCTACAAATGTACATACAGCTAGCCTAAATAGCATGTAAGTCAACTTGAATCAGTCCCTGATCGTGTTGTTACACCCTCCGACAACACACCGACGAGGCATGATGTCTCCAAGGTACGGAAAACAGTCGAAAAAACGGAAAATAACAGAGCTGATTTGACTTGGTGTTTGTAATGTGTTTGAGAAAATGGCGGATTGACTACCTAAGTGACGTCACGTTGTTATGCAATCGCTCCAAGTGCGAATAATAGAAAGGCGTTTAATTCGCCAAAATTCATCCATTTAGAGTTCGGAAATCGGTTAAAAAAATATATGGTCTTTTTTCTGCAACATCAAGGTATGTATTGACGCTTACATAGGTCTGGCGATAATGTTCCTCTTTAACAACATTTTTTTGTGTGTATTCTATCAAAATATATTGCGTGATTAATCTGCTTTTATACATGTGTTAATGCAGGTGTGTTGTCAAGCTTATGAGATGCGATGCAAGTGTAAGCCAATATGACACTATTGTTCATTTTTATTTTATTTTTTATAAATGTGTAATGATAATGTCAATGGGCGATTTTTCAATCACTGCTATGTTGAAATTGTTACTGGTATTGATACTGTTGTTGATAATATTCTATTTTGTTTCACTACTTTTGGATTGTTCTGTGTCGTATTTGTGTGTCCTCTCAATAGCTCTGTTTATTGTTGCTGTTCTGTGTTGCTGGGTCGGGTTTGGTTCTGGAATTGGATTGCAGTGTTATGTTATTGCCATGTATTGCTTTGTTGGATTGAATTAAAAAAAAATAATAATAATAAAAAATTTAAAATAAATAAAAGAAATTTAAAAAAACCCGTAAGGCCCGAGGGCCGGATCAAGCCCGTGAGCAGGTTTTATCCGGCCCGCGGGATGAGTGTGCCAAGTATAAAAATGAGCCGAAATTTTTGAATGAAAAAAACTGCTGTTCTAATTGTGGTCACTAGATGTCCTAATAGAAAAATACTTTGTATCTTTGCAGATTATGCCACATATGTGGTTAACGTGTCCATACTGAGATTGGTAGGTCGTGAGTTCAAACCCCAGCCGAGCCATACCAAAGACTATAAAATTGGGACCCATTACCTCCCTGCTTGACACTCAGTGTCAAAGGGTTGGAATTGGGGGTTAAGTCACCAAAAAAATTATTCCGGGGCGCAGCCACCGCTGCTGCTCACTGCTCCCCTCACCTCCCAGGGGGTGATCAAGGGTGATGGGTCAAATACAGAGAATAATTTCGCCAAACCTAATGTGTGTGTGACAATCATTGGTACTTTAACTTTAACTTAATTTGTAAAAAAAAATAAAAATAAAAAAACACATGATGTAAACAAACTACATAAATAACTCCAAGCTCCATGAATAACAGCCTGTGATTTGATTTATATATTATTTGTCTATCTTGATAGCTTGAAAAAAACACCAATGCGTTGACTGATAAACATTATCACATCATTTATTCAGAAAGTATAAATAAGGACAAACAAAGGTCGAATATTATTAATCACAACATGTAAGTATAAAAAAACATTATGATTTGTGCATTTTCAGAATGTGCTTGTTCTATTTTTAAACAAAGAAAACAATCCGAAGTTGTCTTCATTATTAAGTTATCGTGCTGTGATTTTACCAGTCCGGCCCAATTGGGAGTAGATTTTTCTCCATGTGGTCCCCGATCTAAAATGAGTTTGACACCATGCATTATTCTTGACAGCCATAAAAGACTACAATCAATGTCAAAAGGGAAGCAAAACACTTGTTTGTGATTTAAAGGGACAAAATACATTCGGGGGGAAGGCTGCCTTGTTATCACATGGCACCAGGCCACAACATCCATCCATCCATTTCTACCGCTTATTCCCTTTAGGGGTCGCGGGGGGGTGCTGGTGCGTATCTCAGCTACAATCGGGCGGAAGGCGGGGTACACCCTGGACAAGTTGCCACCTCATCGCAGGGCCAACACAGATAGACAGACAACATTCACACTCACATTCACACACTAGGGCCAATTTAGTGTTGCCAATCAACCTATCCCCAGGTGCATGACTTTGGAAGTGGGAGGAAGCCGGAGTACCTGGAGGGAACCCACGCAGTCACGGGGAGGACATGCAAACTAAACACAGAAAGATCCCGAGCCCAGGATTGAACCCAGGACTACTCAGGACCTTTGTATTGTGAGGCAGACGCACTAACCCCAATTTCACCGTGTTGCCCAGGCCACAACACTAGGTACACTAATTAAGGTAAGCCTATATAAGAGGAGCCAGTACAAGATAATTAGACTGGTTGGGATTGACTGTCACAGAGAAGTTTTACAATTATATTCCAACTTAGAAGCCATGTTGGCTTGTTTTTGTTGTAAGAAACAATCCGAAGTTGTCCTCATTTTTAAGTTATCGTGCTGTGATTTTACCAGTCCGGCCCACATGTGAGTATATTTTTCTCCATGTGGCCCCCGATCTAAAATGAGTTTGACCCCCTTGTGTTGATGCATTAATCTTGACAGCCATAAAAAACTACAATCAATGTCAAAAGGGAAGCAAAACACTTATTTGTGGTTTAAAGGGACAAAATTAATCCGGGGGGAAAGCTTCCTTGGTATCACATGGAAACAGGCCACAACATTAAGTACACTCATTAAGGTAGGCCTATATAACAAGAGCCAGTACAAGATAATTACAGTATTTCCTTAAATTGCCGCAGGGCATATAGTATGCGCCTGCCTTGAATTACTGCCGGGTCTAACTCACTTCCCAAAATAGTTAGCGCATGCTTGTTATTACCGCCTTGTCAAACTCGTGACACTTCCCCTGTCATCATTTTCAAAATGAAGGAGGCTGATTTCAACACCGGTAATTTGAAATTGCATAAAGGGAAGAAGATTAAGAGCTATTCAGTAGGATTAAAGGTCCAAGCTTACATCACACTCAAATTTTTACTGCATACCTTTGGTAAGTGCCGGTGTGAGAAGAGGTTTTAAAATAATTAGCGCATGCTTACTTTTACCGCATGCCTTTGGTAAGCGCAGGAGTGAGAAGAGGTTTGAAACTAATTAGCGCCCCGGCGGCAAATCAAAGAAATACGTTAGACTGGTTGGGATTGACTGTCACAGAGAAGTTAACAATTATATTCCAACTTAAAAGCCATGTTGGCTTGTTTTTGTTGTTGTAAGAAACAATCCAAAACCTGCAACAAATGTCCACAGTAATAAAATAATGAATGGCATGAAATATTCCTGAGAACCCTTAACTGACACCATTTTACTCTGACAGTGTCCACCAACACTGAGCATTACTATCTTTGCAAAGGGAGAATCTTTGTGTTGACACCATGGATGTGTTTCTCTGCACAAGCAGACGGGAGACAGGCCCAATATATGTTGACATAAAGCTTGGGAGTCAAGCTGGTGTTTGCAAATGTTCTTGAACAAACTAAATTTAGAGAAAAAATTCGCTGAAAGAGAGGATCTCGCTATATTTTCTCAGCAGCTGACAGCGTCCAAACGGCAATGAAGTGACCCGCTAGACGTGTAAACATGTCAGATGTGTTGCGGCACATACGTTAAACAGGCTTTACTATCTCGCCGTTGGTGACAGTAATAAAAAATAAAAAGCGTGTAAAACAACGTTTAGGAGAATTGTGTCGCATTTTCGGTTACTTACCTGTTGCACGGGAAACAGCAGCGCTCGTCCGACCTCCGCGGCGGTAGTTTAGCAAGGTGGGAAGGCGGGACCGAGCTTGCGGCAACGCTGGGCTGAGTAGTAATGCACTCACTGGAAGTGGGCGTCACCCTTGGCGTTGAGTACAAAGTCCTTCTCAACGCAGTTTCCGGTTGGGGTTTTCAAAATAACTCTAACCCGTGTCCACGTTACAAAATTAAACAAATCAATAATAATAATAATAATAATAATAACACAATTACTGTTGTATTATTATGAATTATGACTGTCATTTATTTTAATGTGTTACTAATATATTTAACATAAAAACACATTTAGTCATTTCAATATCTAATTAATGTAATAATGTATTATTTATTTCAATCCATCCATCCATCTATCCAATTTTCTAATGCTTGTCCCTCACCGGGTCAGAAGGGGTGCTGGAGCCTATCTCAGCTGCATTTGGCCGGTAGGCAGGGTACACCCTGGTTATCTTAATGAGTTACTATCCATCCATCCATTATTCCATCCATCCATCCATCTTCTTCCGCTTATCCGAGGTCGGGTCACGGGGTCAGCAGCCTAAGTAGGGAAGCCCAGACTTCCCTCTCCCCAGCCACTTTGTCCAGCTCTTCCCGGGGGATCCCGAGGAGTTTCCAGGCCAGCCGGGAGACATAGTCTTCCCAACGTGTCCTGGGTCTTCCCTAGGGAGGCGTTCGTGTGGCATCCTGACCAGATGCCCGAGCCACCTCATCTGGCTCTTCTCGACGTGGAGGAGCAGCGGCTTTACTTTGAGCTCCTCTCGGATGGCAGAGCTTCTTACCCTATCACTAAGAGAGAGCCCCGCCACCCGGCGGAGGAAACTCATTTCGGCCGCTTGTACCCGTGATCTTGTCCTTTCGGTCATGACCCAAAGCTCATGACCATAGGTGAGGATGGGAACGTAGATCGACCGGTAAATTGAGAGCTTTGCCTTCCGGCTCAGCTCCTTCTTCACCACAACGGATTGGTACAACGTCCACATTAGTAAAGACGCCGCACCGATCCGCCTGTCATTCTCACGATCCACTCTTCCCCCACTCGTGAACAAGACTCCTAGGTATTTGAACTCCTCCACTTGGTGCAGGGTCTCCTCCCCAACCCAGAGATGGCACTCCACCCTTTTCCGTATGTATGTATTTAACTTAAACACACATTTAGTCATTTCAATATCTAATTAATTTAGTCATTTATCATTTATTTCAATCCATCCATCCATCCATCCATCCAATTTTCTACCGCTTGTCCCTCTCCGGGTCGCGGGGGGTGCTGGAGCCTATCTGAGCTGCAATTGTGCGGAGGGCGGGGTACACCCTGGACAAGTTGCCACCTCATCGCAGGGCCAACATAAATTGACAAACAACATTCACACTCACATTCACACACTAGCGCCAATTTAGTGTTGCCATCCATCCATACATTTTCTACCGTTTATCCCCCTTGGGGTCGCGGGGGTGCTGGAACCTATCTCAGCTGCATTTGGGCGGTAGGCTGGGTACACCCTTGTTATTTTAATGGGTTTCTAATGTATTTAACTTAAAACATGTAGTAATTTCAATATCCATCCATCCATCCATTTTCTACTGCGTATTCCCTTTTGGGGTCGCGGGGGGCGCTGGCGCCTATCTCAGCTACAATCGGGCGGAAGGCAGGGTACACCCTGGACAAGTCGCCACCTCATCGCAGGGCCAACACAGATAGACGGACAACATTCACACTCACATTTACACACTAGGGCCAATTTAGTGTTGCCGTCCATCCATACATTTTCTACTGTTTATCCCCCTTGGGGTCGCGGGGGTGCTGGAACCTATCTCAGCTGCATTTGGGCGGTAGGCTGGTTACACCCTTGTTATTTTAATGGGTTTCTAATGTATTTAACTTAAAACATTTAGTAATTTCAATATCTAGTTAATTTAATAATTTATTATTAATTTCAGTCCATCCATCCATCCACCCATCCAATTTTCTACCGCTTATCCCCCTCGGGGTTGCGGGGGGCGCTGGAGCCCATCTTAGCTGCAATCGGGCGGAAGGCAGGGTACACCCTGGACAAGTCGTCACCTCATCGCAGGGCCAACATAGATAGACAAACAACATTCACACTTACATTCACACCATCCATCCATCCATCCATTTTCTACCGCTTATCCCCCTCGGAGTCGCAGGGGGTGCTGGAGCCTATCTCAGCTGCAATCGGGCGGAAGGCGGCGTACACCCTGGACAAGTCGTCATCTCATCGCAAGGCCAACATAGATAGACAGACAACATTCACACTCACATTCACACACTAGGGCCAATTTAGTGCTGCCAATTCAATATTAACATCCATCCATCCATCATCCTCCGCTTAGCCGAGGTCGGGTCGCGGGGGCAGCAGCCTAAGCAGGGAAGCCCAGACTTCCCTATCTCCAGCCACTTCGTCTAGCTCTTCCCGGGGGATCCCGAGGCGTTCCCAGGCCAGCCGGGAGACATAGTCTTCCCAACGTGTCCTGGGTCTTCCCCGTGGCCTCCTACCAGCTGGACGTGCCCTAAACACCTCCCTAGGGAGGCGTTCGGGTGGCATCCTGACCAGATGCCCGAACCACCTCATCTGGCTCCTCTCGATGTGGAGGAGCAGCGGCTTTACGTTGAGCTCCTCCCGGATGGCAGAGCTTCTCACCCTATCTCTAAGGGAGAGCCCCGCCACCCGGCGGAGGAAACTCATTTCGGCCGCTTGTACCCGTGATCTTATCCTTTCGGTCATGACCCAAAGCTCATGACCATAGGTGAGGATGGGAACGTAGATCGACCGGTAAATTGAGAGCTTTGCCTTCCGGCTCAGCTCCTTCTTCACCACAACGGATCGATACAACGTCCGCATTACTGAAGACGCCGCACCGATCCGCCTGTCGATCTCACGATCCACTCTTCCCCCACTCGTGAACAAGACTCCTAGGTACTTGAACTCCTCCACTTGGGGCAGGGTCTCCTCCCCAACCCGGAGATGGCACTCCACCCTTTTCCGAGCGAGAACCATGGACTCGGACTTGGAGGTGCTGATTCTCATTCCGGTCGCTTCACACTCGGCTGCGAACCGATCCAGTGAGAGCTGAAGATCCCGGCCAGATGAAGCCATCAGGACCACATCATCTGCAAAAAGCAGAGACCTAATCCTGCGGTCACCAAACCAGATCCCCTCAACGCCTTGACTGCGCCTAGAAATTCTGTCCATAAAAGTTATGAACAGAATCGGTGACAAAGGACAGCCTTGGCGGAGTCCAACCTTCACTGGAAACGTGTCCGACTTACTGCCAGCAATGCGGACCAAGCTCTGACACTGATCATACAGGGAGCGGACTGCCACAATAAGACATTCCGATACCCCATACTCTCTGAGCACTCCCCACAGGACTTCCCGAGGGACACGGTCGAATGCCTTCTCCAAGTCCACAAAGCACATGTAGACTGGTTGGGCAAACTCCCATGCACCCTCAAGAACCCTGCCGAGAGTATAGAGCTGGTCCACAGTTCCACGACCAGGACGAAAACCACACTGTTCCTCCTGAATCCGAGGTTCGACTATCCGGCGAAGCCTCCTCTCCAGTACACCTGAATAAACCTTACCGGGAAGGCTGAGGAGTGTGATCCCACGATAGTTGGAACACACCCTCCGGTCCCCCTTCTTAAAGAGAGGGACCACCACCCCGGTCTGCCAATCCAGAGGTACCGCCCCCGATGTCCACGCGATGCTGCAGAGTCTTGTCAACCAAGACAGCCCCACAGCATCCAGAGCCTTAAGGAACTCCGGGCGGATCTCATCCACCCCCGGGGCCTTGCCGCCGAGGAGCTTTTTAACTACCTCAGCGACCTCATCCCCAGAAATAGGAGAGTCCACTACAGATTCCCCAGGCACCGCTTCCTCAAAGAAAGACGTGTTGGTGGGATTGAGGAGGTCTTCGAAGTATTCCCTCCACCGATCCACAACATCCGCAGTCGAAGTCAGCAGAACACCATCCGCACCATACACGGTGTTGATAGTGCACTGCTTCCCCTTCCTGAGGCGCCGTATGGTGGTCCAGAATCGCTTCGAAGCCGTCCGGAAGTCGTTTTCCATGGCTTCCCCGAACTCTTCCCATGTCCGAGTTTTTGCCTCCGCGACCGCTAAAGCTGCACACCGCTTGGCCCGTCGGTACCCGTCCACTGCCTCCGGAGTCCTATGAGCCAAAAGAACCCGATAGGACTCCTTCTTCAGCTTGACGGCATCCCTCACTGCTGGTGTCCACCAACGGGTTCTGGGATTACCGCCACGACAGGCACCAACAACCTTGCGGCCACAGCTCCAATCAGCCGCCTCGACAATAGAAGTTCGGAACATGGTCCACTCGGACTCAATGTCCCGCACCTCCCTCGTGACATGTTCAAAGTTCTCCCGGAGGTGTGAATTGAAACTCTCTCTGACAGGAGACTCTGCCAGACGTTCCCAGCAGACCCTCACAATGCGTTTGGGCCTGCCAGGTCTGTCTGTCAATATTAACAGATTTTTTTTATTTTTATTGAATAGGCTCCAGCCTGCCTGCAACATTGAGTGGGACAAGCAGTAGAAAATGGATGGATAATTATTCTCATTATTTATTTACTTTACAAACCCCGTTTCCATATGAGTTGGGAAATTGTGTTAGATGTAAATATAAACGGAATACAAGGATTTGCAAATAATTTTCAACCCATATTCAGTTGAATATGCTACAAAAACAACATATTTGATGTTCAAACTGATAAACATTTTTGTTTTTGCAAATAATCATTAGCTTTAGAATTTGATGCCAGCAACACGTGACAAAGAATTTGGGAAAGGTGGCAATAAATACTGATAAAGTTTAGGAATGCTCATCAAACACTTATTTGGAACGTCCCACAGGTGTGCAGGCTAATTGGGAACGGGTGCCATGATTGGGTATAAAAACAGCTTCCCAAAAAATGCTAAGTCTTTCACAAGAAAGGATGGGCCGAGGTACACCTCTTTGTCCACAACTGTGTGAGCAAACAGTTTAAGAACAACGTTTCTCAAAGTGCAATCGCAAGAAATTTAGGGATTTCAACATCTACGGTCCATAACATAATCAAAAGGTTCAGAGAATCTGGAGAAATCACTCCACCTAAGCGGTATGGCCGGAAACCAACATTGGATGACCGTGACCTTCGATCCCTCAGACGGTACTGGATCAAAAACGGACATCAATCTCTAAAGGATATCACCACATGGGCTCAGGAACACTTTAGAAAACCACTGTCACTAAATACAGTTTGTCGCTACATCTGTAAGTGCAAGTTAAAGCTCTACTATGCAAAGCGAAAGCCATTTATCAACAACATTCAGAAACGCCGTCGGCTTCTCTGGGCCCGAGATCATCTAAGATGCAAAGTGGAAAAGTGTTCTGTGGTCTGACGAGTCCACATTTCAAATTGTTTTTGGATATTCGAAATCCTGTCATCCGGAACAAAGGGCAAGCGAACCATCCGGACTGTTATCGACGCAAAGTTCAAAAGCCAGCATCTGTGATGGTATGGGGGTGAATTAGTGCCCAAGGCATGGGTAACTTACACATCTGTGAAGGCACCATTAATGCTGAAAGGTACATACAGGTTTTGGAACAACATATGCTGCCTTCTAAGCGCCATCTTTTTCATGGACGCCCCTGCTTTTATCAGCAAGACAATGCCAAGCCACATTCAGCACCTGTTACAACAGCGTGGCTTCGTAAAAAAAAAGACTACAGGTACTTTCCTGGCCCGCCTGCAGTCCAGACCTGTCTCCCATCGAAAATGTGTGGTGCATTATGAAGCTTAAAATACGACAGCGTAGTGTTGAACGACTGAAGCTCTACATAAAACAAGAATGGAAAAGATTTCCACTTTCAAAGCTTCAACAATTAGTTTCCTCAGTTCCCAAACGTTTATTGAGTGTTGTTAAAAGAAAAGGTGATGTAACACAGTGGTGAACATGCCCTTTCCCAATTACTTTGGCACGTGTTGCAGCCATGAAATTCTAAGTTAATTATTATTTGCAAAAAAAACTAAAGTTTATGAGTTTGAACATCAAATATATTGAAAAGGATTTGCAAATCATTGTATTCCGTTTATATTTACATCTAACACAATTTCCCAACTCGTATGGAAACAGGGTTTGTATAAAGGGGTGTGTCAACCTTTCAAGAATTTATTTTTTCTGTCAAACTCAGATCTTAACACATGAGAAAAGTATGAGGATATCCTGCTGAGTTGTCATGTTTTGAAAGACTTCAAAAATTCCAAGGTTTGGACCAGGGGTGTCAAACGTACGGCCTGAGGGCCGGATCAGGGTCACAAACAGGTTATATCTGGCGGCCAGCTGGAAGAGTCTGCAAATGTTTTTAATTAAATAAACTGTTGTTCTAAATGCTCCCACTGGATGTCGCAATTGTTATTCTGTTAGGCAAGCAAACAGTTTATACCCCGGCCAAGCACGTATGCCAAGCAAAAGGTACACAGTAAAGCGTGGCTGAGGTTCCTCCCCCTCGTCCCAAATGAAACGTAAAACCTGCCGTTTTACCTCTTCTGCCTCAAACACATCGTTCTTTGTCTCCGTCATTGCTCCAAAATGTCTCAGAAAAAGAGAAAGGGGACGCAATGTGTAACTCAACTCTCTTGAATAGTTTCTACCTCCATTTGTATGGTTTGTTGAGTCAGCACAGGATTTATAAGTACAAATGACAAATAAGATATTACATACCGAGAACAGTTAATATGTATTTATTATTTATTTTGTTCAAGCCTCGATAGGACTTAAATTTAATGGCTTTGCGGGTACACTGAGACAAGGTCTAAGTTTCTTGTATTTGTCATTGCGTTTTTTTTTTAAATTGCACCAATTTTTTCTTTTGAATTTTGAACTAACTTGAAGTGTTTTGTCAACCGGATTATTTGCAATCTGTACATTTTCAGAATGTGCTCGTTCTATTTTTAGCCAAAGTAAGACAAAGAAAACTATCGAAAGTTCTCTTTATTTTTAAGTTATTATGCAATGATTTTAACAGTTCGGCCCAGTTTGGAATAGATTTTCGTCCATGCGGCCCCTGAGCTAAAATGAGTTTGACACCACTCGTATAAACCAAAGCAATCATTGAACTCGATTCCTGTAAGTCCCTCCGGCTGACTTTGAATTGAATTGAATTTAATTATTTATTTCAAACCGGCACATTACAATAACACATTTTTTTTTTACATCTTGGCAGAGACATTTTTTTTATCCCACTTTGACTGATAAAATAAATTCATGAAGCGCTGACACACAGCTTCATGAAATGCTCAAATAAAATCATTAAATATGGAAATAAGGAATTAAATGTCCTTTTACAATAAATTTATTACACACTTATTAACACATTGATGCATTTCATTCCAATTATAACTAATGACACATTTGAGTAGTCATTTAAAGATTGGATTTAATTTTGTTGCATTTAACCCTCCATGGCTGCCTTTTGATTAAGACACTTCCAAAAAATGAACTTGCGGTAGAGCGTATGGCTAATTTTCCACCAAAGATGAAAACCAAAACAAATCACAAAAAGATGCTTGAGATTCTCTAAGGCACAGAAAGTTCTCAATGAATGCTGCTCTAAGGCACCACCTGAAGGCCATTATTTACCATGGCAACAGCTTCATAATTTCCCTTCTTTAGCAAGTCGTACAAGTATAACAAATGTATAGCATATACTTGCTAAATCCAGCCCCTCCAAAGTCATTTTGCTGGGTAGCAGCCATGTTTTCTAGCTAATCGTGCTCAAATATGACAGAGGAGTTGGTTCCTCCCCTAAAAGGTGTATACTGTATTTTTTGCTAAATATTTCAAAACTCTCTAAAGTTACAGCGAGTTTTAGTTGAGCTTGATGAGCTGTGAGAGAAATTACAGGTCAATCTGACTTATGTAACCAACTTTAGGTGTTAACTCGAACCAGCATGCAGAGTATTTTTCAAATACTTGTACAGCTGACACAGTAAGGGGGTGTGCACAGTGCACACTTTCCATCCATCCATTTTATACCGCTTGTCCCTTTTGGGATCGTGGGGGGGGGTTCTGGAGCCTATCTCAGCTGCATTCGGGCAGAAGGCGTGTACACCCTGGACAAGTCGCCACCTCATCGCAGGGCCAACACAGATAGACGGACAACATTCACACTCACATTCACACACTAGGGCCAATTTAGTGTTGCCAATCAACCTATCCCCAGGTGCATGTTTTTGGCGGTGGGAGGAAGCCAGAGTAACCGGAGGGAACCCACACAGTCACGGGGAGAACTTGCAAACTCCACACAGCCCGGGATTGAACCCAGGACTACACAGGACATTCGTATTGTGAGGCACATGCATTAACCCCTGTTTGACCGTGCTGCACAGTGCTCACTTTATGTCAGCAAAATTAACTTTTTAAAGGTGCAATATTTTATGGAAAATCCAGACAAAAATGCATTGTTTAGAAAATTGTAATAAAGAATGACGAATACATTTTCAATATTGCTGTATAAAATCAAACCCAATGTGAAACAAACATGGAATAGAAGAGCAAGGAAAGAGCATGAAAGCTCCTGAGGACAAAATTAAGTGGGAGCAAGAGTAAAAAACATATACTTATCTGCAACAAAAACTTAAATTCCATCCATCCATTCATCCATCTTTTTCCATTTATCCGAGTTCGGGTCGCGGGGGCAGCAGCCTAAGCGGGGAAGCCCAGACGCTCCTTTCCCCAGCCACTTCGTCCAGCCAGCTCCTCCCGGGGGATCCCGAGGCGTTCCCAGGCCAGCCGGGAGAGATAGTTTTTCCAACGTGTCCTAGGTCTCCCTAGGGGGGCGTATGGGTGGCATCCTTACCAGATGCCCGAACCACCTCATCTGGCTCCTCTGGATGTGGAAGAGCAGGGGCTTTACCTTGAGCTCCTCCCGGATGGCAGAGCTTCTCACCCTATCTCTAAGGGAGAGCCCCGCCACCCGGCGGAGGAAGCTCATTTAAATTAATGATTCAAGTTTTTTTTATCAACTGAGCCTAATTTTGAGTCAGCAAATGCTCACCCTGCAAAGATAACTGTGGTTCTTAATGTTCAAAAGCTGTTTTTGCTTTAATGTGGACAAGTTCACAGCATGGTTCTGGTTTTACTTCTAATTTCTCAGGTAAGAAGTATTCCAGGTGATTATTGGACATTGGCTCAGTTTTAATGTTGACAATCCTCAAGAAGAGTTTGGGTTTTTACGCAGCTCTCATTTTTTGTACAGACTTCTGAAGGCGCAGCCAAAAATACTGATCAGTTTGGGATAGTGGTTCTGTTTTAATGTGGACCACATGAGTGCACGTTACTGATGTTATCCTTCTTGTGCTCGTAGGCATTTGTAGCGCAGCAACCCCTCTAGATTTGTGTGGTTTAGGCAAGTGGCTCATCTGGACAACACGTGGTTTTATGTTTATCTCCCTAAAGTTTGGACATGTCAACCCTAGTTTTAATCCATTTATAGTACTGGTAATAATTTAAGTCCGTGTCAGGTTCTTGTTTGTTGGATGGGACAATTATCATAAGAAGATTTTCACAATCCGGACTACTTATATTCACATTTGTCTTCCTCACATAATTGTCTGTTGTTTATTTTGTGCACTGAAGGGAAGTCCTGCGCTCACATACCCGTGGTATTTGCAGCATGTTGTCTCCTTTAACTTTCTCTTCTGTTTGTACAACAAACACTTCACTGAACCAAATGTGCTCTCAAACAACTGTTGATTTCCAGAATTGGCCTACTGGATTTATAGCTTGTCTATTGCCACCGATGTTGAAATTGTGTTGGAGGATGTCATCAAGATCTGCAATTTCGTTTTCTTTTCACAAACAGCTTTTGGGCTAAACAAAGCAATTCTTTAACTGCTGCAGATGTCAGCAAACGTGGGCGTTTTTTTTGTTGACATACGGGCTTATACCTGTTGTCTTGCAATGGGGATAGTTGACATGTTTCTTAAATGTTGGAAGGTTGGTACAAGGGGTATTTGCAGTCCTCTGAGTTGTGCAATTCACACCTGCTAAGAAATTGTCATCATGTGGTGGATGCTGGTGATTGTAACCATGTTGCGACTTCTCCTGAAACAGACAACCACTTTTGTGTTGGTAGCATTTAGGGCAGAAGGTTTCATTTGCATGGTTGATCTTATCACAATACACTGGCACAGGAAGTTTAAACATTTGGTCAGGTTGATACGCCTGTTTCGACGTTTCCTGACAGACATGATTCGCCCTACAAAAGAGGGACGATGCTGGTCACTGTTAAACTCAAGTCAAAAATTATATTCCAGGATATTTGCGATAAAAAGTATTTCCATTGATGGAAGGGTCCAAATAAAAATGGCAAGTTCTACCATCAAACCATTAGTCGGATATTTCAGATCAAGATTTGGTTTTGTACCAGATCCAACATTGAAATCTAGACCAGCTTTCTTGCATCTGGAGTAGGAATAGAAAGGGCGATATTCCTGATGAGGCATCGACAGAACTTGCTGGACTTTATGTTCATGCAGTTTCCACATGTTTTTGTCATATTCACTGAGCTTGATCAGTGTCAGAGGGATGACCAATATGATTTTCTTTGGTTATATCATGAGGTGATGAAGGAGGTAATGGTTCAACTGTTGCTTTCTTCCCACAATTTCGGTGGTCTACCACTAACGTTTTTTTTTTATTAACATACCTATTTTGCTTGGGTGTAAAATGTCTACAATATCTGGACCCTTTACAGAAGGTATGTATAAAACGATACATCTGGCAAGATCAGAATTTCCCCTTTGCCAATCCAGATCGAAACTGCGTTCGAGGGTATCAAAAAATATCTCCTCAAGTGTTCCACACAACTTTTCAGGGACATCTGTCACTTCAGTCATTGCGGCGAAGGTAAAATCTGTTATGACCATTTTTTTTGACGATGTGAACAGTTAAATAAATATTGTTTCAGACCCATTTCTTCATAGAATGGATATTGTTCTACACTTGCCGTGGGAATAAGCTCATTGCTTGCAGCATGGAGATCTGTGGAACAGAGATACTGGTGAGCTCAGGTATGGGACGTGTGCCAAGATATATATATTTGATGACATGGGGACAGGAAGGTCAAATGTGTTTTTTTAATGTTTAACATAATTCACATATTGTTTGAGCAGTGTTATTGCAGCCATACGTTCCGGTAGAAAAGCACTCTTGAAAGATTCCACCTGTAGGACTAAGTCAAAGTTGTGCTCAAGAATCTGCATGATGAAATTATCTTGTGAGGAAATAATTGCTAAGGCAAATGTGGCCACTTCACGGAGCACGTCGAGTGTAATGCGAGAGAGGTGAAGGTTATTCTTTGGGCCGAATCCAACAAAAAAAAAATGCCAGCTTTCTCGGACAAAGGTAAATTCTAATACTCTGGCATGTAGAGAATTTGCTTTACACAGTTACTATGCAACCTCCACCAAAACTCCTTAGTTCTCATTTTGTGCTCATCCAATTTTTCTGAGTCCAAAAAAAAAATGCCCCCATTTAACTTTGCAGTCAGAGTCCAACTTGAATCCAATTGCAGAGGTCTGTCAAATCTCAATGGGCTACCTAATGAGTTGTAAGCAGGGTCCTGGTTGCCAATGCTTTCTGAATGTTCAAGTACGTTGAGGTCAGAGTCATCAAAAGCATGTGGGTAAGCTCGTATGCTTTCTGTGTCTTAAAGTAAGTCGAGGTCAGAATCATCAAGAGGATGTGTGTGGGTTGCCTATGCTTTCTGTGTATTCAAGTAAGGGTAGGTCAGACTGATAAAGAAGAGGCGTTTTACCGGGGTGCTGGTTGCCTATACTTTCTGTATTTCTTCAAGTGAGTCTCGGTCAGACTGGTCAAGAGGAAGTGTGTAAGTGGGGTTCTGGTTGCCAAGGCTTTCTGTGTTTTCACACAAGTCTAGGTCAGACTCATCAAAAGTATGTACGCAACCATCATTGGGTTCTCTGAAACTGGAACACAAATCAAAAACTCAGAGAATCGGAATTAGCGTGAAGTTGTTTTAACTCTTTTATTTTCTTCAGATGCATCACATGCCATGACCATAAAAGATTGGTTGATTATATTCTCTACACTGGGAATGCTGTCTGTGCTTTTGAATTTTATTCAATCCAAAAGTTGCAGTTGGTGTTTTACCTGTACACAGACTTCTTGTTTCAGAGCTTGCAATCTCAAAACTAGATGAAACAACGGCATCAAGAAGAAAGGGCTCACTCAAATCAGAATCTGGTTGTAGACAATCTGAGCTTTTAGAGCAGGGGTCGGGAACCTTATTGGCTGAGAGAGCCATGGAAGCCAAATACTTTAAAATGTATTTCTGTCAGAGCCATATACAACTAAATGTGTGCATTTTTGAAGTAAGACCAACATTTTAGAGTATAATAAGTCTCTACTTATTTTTAATAACAATGTTATTTCTTGAGCAGGTGCGGTAGAAAAAGGATGGACGGATTAAAATGCATGAAAATGTTTTATATTTTCAACGTTATATCTAACATCGTGATTACCAGCGGAATTATTCATTACTTATCGTGTTAAGCAATGTCAGCTAAGATTTATCTGAGAGCCAGATGCAGTCATCAAAAGAGCCACATCTGGCTCTAGAGCCATAGGTTCCCTACGCCTGCCTTAAAGAGTTCCTAGTTGCCTGTCTTTTCTGATACACTAAGTACAAGTTTGTATGTCTTGGTTAGTCTCATCTAAAGGAAATGTGTAGTCAAAGCTGGACTCTCTGATTTTAGACAAATCAGCATTTACAGCGTCAGCTCCTGGTTTTTCAGCAATTAAACATGCAAAGATGCACAATTTAAAGATACTTTAGTGTTTAAAGAATTGAAAAATGATCAACAGAGTTTACATTATTCATACCGCATTTGTCTGAATGAATCACTACAGTATGTCTGTTTCAGTCACTATGTTATTTAGTCACTACAGTAATTACAACTTGTGTTTACATCCACAAGAAACACATGGGTTAGCCTACTCTATAGATTATTTACAGCTCTACTGGTGTTCATCTAGTTATTTACATTATTTACACATTACTTTGGCATTTTTGCTTTGGGCTTTGACATCAGCCTTCCCGACAAGTTTCTGAGCAGCTTGCATTTTCCTTTTTTTTTTGCTTTAGTGGATTCTGCCTTGGAATGTATAGCCATTTTCTGTCTTTTCAACTCCCTTCTAACTGCTCCAAATGCAAAAATAATAAATAGTACAAACAATGTTTATTCTTTTAGCTAACTTCCTTTATCTGAATAGCCATTTGTGATTTATAGCATGAAATAACAAATATATTGCAGTCATGTAGTTTGTTTCAAAGTGATTCAACTATTCAATGTCAAAATATAAACAGTAGAAATAATGAACAAAATGTCAGCTACGGTCTTGTTTTAAAACACCTGTGAAAATTAAATGTACCATTTAGACAGGTTATACTGTAGCAAAAGTCATCACATGTCTGCCACAATCATGTGTGTTCTTAAATGTGTATTCCACGTCTTCCATATTGAGAGCAGATTTGGGCTTACATGGTAAACAACTAAAATTAATGTTTTGGGCATTGTTTTATCCAGACGCATACATTTGTCCAAATGTGGCCAACTAGACGCATTGTGGGTTTCCTGGATGTTGTCTACATTGTTAAAAGAAAAATCTAAAAAAGAGAAACACTTTGCCCTATTCCACTAGTTTTTGGAATATATAAATCGTCCGCTTGATTATTCCCTCTTTTCTTCTCCGACTCTCTTTTCGTCATTTGGGATGTGCGCGTCTGTTGTGAATTCCCTTCCTGGTTCTTGCCTCTGATTGGCCTGTCCGTAATGTTTTGCATTAATCTTAACCAACCGTGACTCCTTATAGTGAACCAACCAATCATGGATTTTCTTATACCTAAACCAACCAATCATCATTGATGTTTCCCGTATATTTTATCCCCTGCCCGTGGACTTGCTTTGCTACGTAGCTTCGATTTTTTAGTTAATCATTTTTAATGGAAAACCATAGTTTTTACCCCTGCATTATCAAAAACCGAATGTGAGTGTGAATGTTGTCTGTCTATCTGTATTGGCCCTGCGATGAGGTAGCCACTTGTCCAGGGTGTACTCTGCCTTCCGCCCGAGTGCAGCTGAGATAGGCTCCAGCGACCCCAAAAAGGGACAAGCGGTAGAAAATGGATGGTTGAACGTACTTATTATGGGAAAACTGTAGTTGTTGGCAGGTGTGGCAAATAGATGGATCAAGATTTTAACATACATTGTAGGTCGGAAAAAACGGAAAATTATTTTTTATATTTTTACATAAATAAAAAAGACGGATTTACGGCTACAGACGGAAAAATCACATGCCTTTTTAACATTGCAAAGAAACTGTGAGCATTGAAATCGTACATCATTTGTCTTGTGTACACATCATGAAAATGTTGCAAAGAAACTGTGAGCATTGAAATCGTACATCATTTGTCTTGTGTACACATCATGAAAATGTTATATGATGGTTATCATTTTTATCATCATAGTTGAATGTGCTCAAAATGTACTTTACTAATGATACTAATGATATCCGTGTTAATATTGGTCACTACAATCGTGATATGACATTTTCATATTGTTACATCCCGAGTCAAGATTTAGATATCAGTTATAGAGTTTCATTTTAGCATGTGTTCAAAAAAACCATGCCTCCTTTTTGACTAAAGACACACGATCAGATAGGCTTACGCAACATGTTTTATCATGCCTAAAATAATATAGCGCTGATACGTTTCAAAGGTGCAAAAATAACTAACATTTCTGTAATTAAATTAGCGTGCATATTTTGTATTGGAAAAAACAGACTGAAAGAAAAGAATAGCTGTCTTTTCAAGTCTTACTTAAGAAATAACTAAGAAAATGTGATTTTTTAGCAGTACTATTAGCAAATGCAGCTTTCAAAAATATAACGCTTACAAACTTTCAGTGTATTGTAATGATGTACACCAGGGGTGTCAAACGTACGGCCCACGGGCTGGATTAGGCCCGCGAACAGGTTTTACCCGGCCCGCAGGATCCGTTTGCTAAGTATAAAAATTTGCCAACATTTTTGAATGAAAGAAACTGCTGTTCTAAATGTGTCCTCCAAATGTCGCAATAGCAATTCTTTGTATCTTTGTAGATGATGCTACATATGTAAAAAAAAAAAAAAAAAAACACATGATGTTAGCGCACTAGTCAAACAAATTGAGCAAACTACATACAAACCATCCTGTAATTTGATATGGATATTATTTTTTTATCTTGAGGATTGAAAATTAACACCAATGAGTTGACTGATTATCATTATCACATCATTTATTCAGAAAGTATAAATAACAACAAATAAAGATAGAATACTATTAACCGCAACATGTAAGTGTATATAAAAAAAAACATTATGATTTGTACATTTTCAGAATGTGCCTTTTTTATTTCTAAACAAAGGAAACAATCTGAAGTTGTCTTTATTTTTAAATTATCGTGCCGTGATTTTACCAGTCCAGTGATTAGATGTTGATGCAATTTTTTTTATCTTGATAGTTTGAAAATTAGCACTAATGACTTGACTGATGACCATTATCACATAATTTATTTGGAAAATATAAATACCAACAAATAAATTATTAACCGAAAGTTTAAAAAAAAAATAACAGGATTATGATTTGTACATTTGTGCTCGTGCTGTCTTTAAATACAGAAAACAATCTGAAGTTGTCTTTATTTTTATTTATATTTCCAAATATGTTTATTGAATTTTGCAGAAAGTACAGTATGATCAAACATGGTACAGCAAGTTGAGGTATCTGTACATCTTACAATATGTAACATAATAAACCCCACCCCTTACAATACCCACCCACTCAATTCCCAAAGTAATTGTGCCTAGTGCCCACAACAGTTGTCTATTTTTAAGTTATCGTGCTGTGATTTTACCAGTCCGGGCCACTTGGGAGTAGATTTTTCTTCATGTGGCCCCCGATCTAAAATAAGTTTGACACCCCGGATGTACACCAAACAGGCTAGGTCTGTCTCTGATCACAACTTACTGTTTTCACTTTAAAAAGACAGGGAGTACACAACTTATCCAGTTACATATTGGAGCCTACAAGGATGAGGGGGCTACCTTGATACATTTTGGACATTAAAACCATTCCAATGTAGGCCTATGTATGTTAAACTATCTGAACAAAATAGCCACATCTTAGCTGTGGTATAGTTGACAAAGCAAATTAGTATACTAATATAGCTCAATAACATATATATATTTCAATCCCGGGATTGCTGTATGTCTATGTAAAAATGGCTTGCTCTGCAATACTGTAAAATATTACCTTCAAGCAGCTTTATTTAGGGACGGCGTGGTGCGGTGGGAGAGTGGCCGTGCGCAACCCGAGGGTCCCTGGTTCAATCCCCACCTCGTCACGTCCGTTGTGTCCTTGAGCAAGACACTTCACCCTTGCTCCTGATGGGTGCTGCATGGTTAGCGTCTTGCATGGCAGCTCCCTCCATCAGCGTGTGAATGTGTGTGTGAATGGGTAAATATGGAAGTAGCATCTAAGCGCTTTGAGTACCTTGAAGGTAGAAAAGCGCTATACAAGTACAACCCATTTATTTTTTATTTTCCCATTGCGTGTGTTTATGGTGTTTTTGGTTTCATCTTCCTGTGTTTGGAGCGTTTGCCCATGCAGCCACCGTTGTTTGGTGCTGCGGCTCTTTGAGTTTGATTTTATTTGGAACATGCATGTATACAACATGATACATCACAATTTCCAGTTCCTCTATTCAACATGTTTGAAAAGGAGTACGAAGAAGCAGAGCTTATTTAATCCTACCCCTTTTCTTTTACATAACAGTTGGTAAAACTTTTGTTCTCTTCCTGTTCTCAATTTATTCACAATATACTCGGGAATCACAATAAAAAAATTAAAAAAAATACTCGGTTAAATAAGTTGTATTTTATATAGTGAGATGAGTAAGATATTTTTGAAAATGAATGGATGGATGAAATAAATTCAGAATGTTTATCATGGTTCTTCTTCTTTGTACTTTTTAAACACTTTTAAGTTTGAAGAGATTCTTGAAGTGGATTATATTAGTAATTGTTAGATTTTTTTGCTAAATCCATTCCATAATTTAATTCCACATGCTGATATACTGAATGTCTTAAGTGTTGTACATGCGTACAAATGTTTTGAATTAAATTTTTCTCTAAGATTAAATTTCTTCTCTTTTTTTTTAGAATACCTTGAATTGCCGCAGGGCATATAGTATGCGCCTGCCTTGAATTACTGCCGGGTCAAACTCGCTTCCCAAAATAATTAGCGCATGCTTGGTATTACCGCCTGGTCAAACTCGTGACATCACGAGTGACACTTCTCCTGTCATCATTTTCAAAATGGAGGAGGCTGATTTCAATACCGGCAATTTGAAATCGCATAAAAGGAAGGAGATTAAGAGCTATTCAATAGGATTTAAGGTCCAAGCTTACATCACACTCACATTTTTACTGCATACCTTTGGTAAGTGCCGGAGTGAGAAGAGGTTTTAAAATAATTAGCTCATGCTTATTTTTACCGCATGCCTTTGGTAAGCGCAGGAGTGAGAAGAGGTTTTAAATTAATTAGCGCCCCAGCGGCAATTCAAGGAAATACAGTAATTGTTGTATATTCTTGAGTAGCAGGTTATAATTTGCTTTGTGTATAATTTTAGCTGTTTGCAAAGTCACTATGTCGTGGCTTTATGTAGCTACGGCAAAATGATTGGTCTGTTTACATATATACCTTGTATAATAATAAAAAGAAAAGTCAACAGCATTTGTTTAGAAATGTCTTCGTTTTATTCACCACTAGATGCCGCTCAAATTAAATTTTCGACTCTGGCTTTAAAAGTAAAATGTTTTAATGCAAATTACTGGTTTATTTGCACAATAACAATAATGTGATTACTATACTTATTGGAGTCATCGGGATTGGTTGTCACAACGTGCCTAAAAGCCGAAGGTTCGCCATTTTGTCACACAGAAAAACACTACTCAAGTAAAAAGAGTAAGATACACATAGATATACGTCCTTTGCTGATACTTAACCACTGAGAGACAATTTCTTCCTGTAGCTCGAAATAATGAATTTGTTTAGAGTGGAAAGCCCATCCATCCATTTATTACCGCTTGTCCCTTTCGGAATCGAAAGTCCTGCTTTGAAATCATTGCATGATACTGGGTGGTGACGTCATGCAAGCGACATCAGAAACCGGAAGCACGGACAGGAAAATGGATTTTCAAATTAAAAGTGCAAGATTCAACCCCTTGAAGTCAATTTGAGAAATTCGGTGTTTTGTTTTTTTTTTAATATTATTTTGCCAGCTAAAGTCATGCATGCAAAATAAAAGCAAACAAATATTTGTGGTTCTCATTCAAACCTTTTTTAATATGTTTGCTACCAAAGCCCTCCTATGTCCACTAATACAGTGGTTCTCAACCCTTTTTCAGTGATGTACCCCCTGTGAACATTTTTTTAATTCAAGTACCCCCTAATCAGAGCAAAGCGTTTTTGGTTGAAAAAAAACATGTATAATGAAGTAAAATATAGCACTATGTCATCAGTTTCTGATTTATTAAATTGTATAAGAGTGCAAAATATTGCTCATTTGTAGTGGTCTTTCTTGAACTATTTGGAAAAAAGATACAAAAATAACTAAAAACTTGTTGAAAAATAAACAAGTGATTCAATTATAAATAAAGATTTCTACACATAGAAATAATCATCAACTTATAGTGCCCTCTTTGGGGATTGCACTATGGAGATCCATTTGGATTCATAAACTTAATTCTAAACATTTCTTCACAAAAAAAAAAAAAAAATCTTTAACATCAATATTTATGGAAAATGCCCACAAAAACATAGCTGTCAAAACTGAATTTTGCATTGTTGCATTTCTTTTCACAGTTTCTGAACTTACATTCATATTGTGTTGAAGTTTTATTCAATAAATATGTTTATAAAGGATTTTTGAATTGTTGCTATTTTTAGAATATTTAAAAAAAAATCTTGCATTCCCCTTGGCCTACCCTCAAGTACCCCCAGGGGTACAAGTACCCCCATTCTAGAACCACTGCACTAATATATTTCCTGACTTTACGAACAATATCAACTGAGTCAATACAGATATATGTGGAAATTAACCGGATCAAACCAATGCTGACACCAATAATGGTATCGACACAACCGAAATTTACATCGATACATGAGCCGGACTGAATCAAAGAAATATGTCCGAATGGCCATTTGGAACAACTTATATTATTATTTTATCCGTCATTATGATTGCTGACCACTCATACTCTCTCTACATGCGCAGGCTAAGAAGACATCAGTTTAGCATGTTTTAGTGTGACGTAGCTGAAAGTAGCGCTAGCAAGGCTTCACTCAGTATAGTCGCTACAAAATGCCGTTCAAACGTTTAAATAGTTTTTTGAAGGAACTACTAATGACCAAATCTAATGAAATATTCGGGCTGTTTGGAAGAACAATAGTGTCGTATGAGGAGGAACTTTCTCGACCACTGGGACGCAAGACTGCAACTGTGGCAAACATTGCAGCAGGTATGTATGTAAATATACACTAACCCTTCTTTTTATCTTTTAAAACAAATGCCACTATTTACGAAGCAGATGAAACATTAAATATTTCAGTATTTTAAGTCACAGTACTGTGAATCTATGTTAAATTGTGTTAGACCAGGGTTTCCCAAACTACGGTCCGCGGGCCGGATCCGGCCCTCCAGCGTCCAAAATCCGGCCTGCCGAAAGTCCCAAGTTAAAAAGAAAACATTTTTATGTTTAATTTTTTCATTATTATTTATTTTTAATCTCTCCTTTCGAATCAATTTTCTACCGCTTGTTACTCTCGATGTCTCCTAGCAGCTCAGGCAAATCACATCGTCTAAAAATGCATTTCCCAATTGATAATGTGACGTCATGCTCGCAATATAAATCAGAATCAGATATACTTTATTATTCCCGAGGGGAAATTAAAATTTTCAGCACAATCCCAATCAAGATCAGACAAACATTACAGGGACACAGAACAGGATCGCTGATGGGTCAACTTAATATACCCTATTTCCTTGAATTGCCACCGGGGCGCTAATTATTTTAAAACCTCTTCTCACTCCTGCGCTTACCAAAGGCATGCGGTAAAAGCAAGCATGTGCTAATTATTTTAAAACCTCTGCTCACTCCGGCACTTACCAAAGGTATGCAGTAAAAATTTGAGTGGGATGTAAGCTTGGACCTTAAATCCTACTGAATAGCTCTTAATCTTCTTCCCTTTATGCGATTTCATATTACTGGTATTGAAATCAGCCTCCTCCATTTTGAAAATGATGACAGGGGAAGTGTCACTCGTGATGTCACGAGTTTGACCAGGCGGTAATACTAAGCATGCGCTAATTATTTTGGGAAGCGAGTTAGACCCGGCAGTAATTCAAGGCAGGCACATACTATATGCCCTGCGACAATTCAAGGAAATACGGTATATAATGCGACCCCCAAGTCAAAATGTTTGGGGACCCCTGTGTTAGACAACCATTTTACTACATTGTGGCGGCGGTTACTTTATAAGCTGTGAATTCATCCATTCATCCGTTTTTCTACCGCTTGTCCCAAATGATACAAATTTGCATATGTCACTAAAGTTAAAAAGTTAAAGTACCAATGATTGTCACACACACACTAGGTGTGTCAAAATTATCCTCTGCATTTGACCCATCCCCTTGTTCACCCCCTGGGAGGTGAGCAGTGGGCAGCAGCGGTGGCCACGCCCGGGAATAATTTTTGGTGATTTAACCTCTAATTCTAACTCTTGATGCTGAGTGCCAAGCAAGGAGGTAATGGGTCCCATTTTTATAGTCTTTGGTATGACTCAGCCGGAGTTGGAACTCACAACCTACCGATCTCCAGGCGGACACTCTGACCACTAAGCCACTGAGTAGGTAAAGCAAATTATTTAGATTTAACTGCATAATAAACACAATCTCAGATGATTTTTACATGAATTTTGGTTCACATTAAACGTTAAAGTGAATAGTACTTACTGAGTTGTTAATTTGTTCATGTTAACGTTTGTTGTTGATTTACGATTACCTGCCCTGTTTTCATAGATACCTTGTTTGGATGTGACGCTGATTAGAGCAGGGGTGTCAAACTCATTTTAGATTGGGGGCCACTTCGAGAAAAATCTACTCCTAAGTGGGCCGGACTGGTACAATCACGTCTCGATAACTCAAAAATAAAGACAACATCAGAATTGTTTTTTTTAAAGATAGAATAAGCATAAATGTACGAATCATAATGTTGTTAGTTTTTTTTAAAACATTGGGTTGATAATTTAGTGATCGTCATTTATATTTTGCAAATAAATTATGTGATAATGTTCATCAGTCAACTCATTGGTGTTCATTTTGAAACTATCAAGATAAAAAAAAAATATCAAAATCAAATTACAGGATGTTATTTATGTAGTTTGATCAGTTTAGTTGACCGATGTACGAACATCTTGTGGTTTATTTTGTACATCCATCCATCCATTTTCTACCGCTTATTCCCTTTTGGGGTCGCGGGGGGCGCTGGCGCCTATCTCAGCTACAATGTAGCATCAATTACAAATATACAAAGAATGGCTATTGCGACACACAGTGGACACATTTACAACAGCTGTTTCTTTCATTCAAAAATTTCAGGTTAAGTATTATACTTAGCAAAATCATCCCGCGGGTTGGATAAAACCTGCTCGTGGGCCTAAACCGGCTCTCGGGCCGTACGTTTGACACCCTTGGTTTGGAACAACCTGAAACCCCACATATTTGTCGACTTAAGAAGGAGCTTAAGCGCCACTCGGCGTTTCGGAGGTACACAGCCACAGATCGACTTCGAAAAATTACAGTTGTGCATGTAAACCGGGACAGGCTGATTTCTTTGAAGAGTTTGACTATCTATCCATCCATTTTCTACCGCTTGTCCCTTTTGAGGTCGCGGCGGGTGCTGGATCCTATCTCAGCTGCATTTTGACGGTAGGTGGGGTACACCCCGGGCAAGTCGCCACCTCTTTACAGAGCCAACACAGACAGACAACATTCACGCTCACATTCACTTTGGTCGTATCATATCTGAAAGTATATGACTCTAGCCTTGACAACTTGATGTCAACTGGGTTGGTACAGAAAAAGATAAACATCACAAATTTATTCACAAACAAATCGGTCATAGCTCTCTAGACTCTTATAATTTTGAAAGTCTGTTAAGGTGTAAAAGGAGTTTTGTTGGAAAATGTCATGATCTCCACTCCACTCAGACTAGTTGATCATGTAAGGATCTTTACATTCAATTGCGTTTGTTTTCTCCTTATAACAAAAAAAGGGACTTCTTATCTAATGACTCAGAGTAATTTTCCATCGTGTCAATGTTATTTTCCACTGAATAGTTCGGAAATATTACGTTTAGCGTTACTGTAAACAATGACTCTTGGTGAACAAAGCCTACCGACATCGTTGCCTGTAATCGTGGGATATTTTAGCAAAAAATCCTAAGCCCTCTATTACCACGTCTTTAACTTGGATGTTTTCTATAGAGGGCTTCGGATTTTGGTTAATTCATTCTGGAGTTGTCCATAGCACGTCACATCTACAGTCTGTAATATTTTCAAAAGGTTCAGACAATCTGGAGAAAACACTGCATGTAACATTAAATGCCCGTGACCTTCGATCCCTCAGGCGGTTACTGCATCAAAAAGCAACACCAGTGTGTAAAGGATATCACCACGTGGGCTCAGGAACACTTCAGAAAACCACTGTCAGTAACTACAGTTTGTCGCTAAATCTGTAAGTGCAAGTTATAACCACTATGCTAAATGAAAGCCTCTTATCAACAGCACCCAGAAATGCTGCCGGTTTCGCTGGGCCCTAGCTAATCTAAGATGGACTGATGCAAATTGGAAAAGTGTTCTGTGGTCTGACGAGTCCACATTTCAAATAGTTTTTGGAAACCGTGGACATGGTGTCTTCTGGGACAAAGAGGAAAAGAACCATCTAGATTGTTATAGGCAATCCAGATGGATAGCTGCTATCCATGCTCGCCTTCGCTGTTCACTCTTCAGTTCAGCTGCTTCTCCTTTTCCAGAAATAATAATAAGAATGCGATTAAAATACCTGTAATAGTAATACCTCTCCCACTTCGATTGTGGCAGTTGACAATCGCACATGTCGTCGGCATTAGGAGTATCACTAGATGAGTGATCAGCTACAATGAGTGTGTTTACAAACAAAGCCTACCAATATGGCCACCGGCAATGCATTGTGGGAACTCTTCTGCCATCCATCCATCCATTTTCTACCGCTTATTGCCACAATCGGGCGTTGTTCATCTTTTAATAGTAAATTGTAATTTTAGAAAATTAGATCAAAGTCCACTTAAGTACAAAATGTATTGTAAAAATAATAAAGCATGTTTATTCCATGACGTTTACCCGTCAAATACAGTGTTATATAATATCACGGGGGTTACGTTTCTCATCCCACTATTGTAAGTACATTTCTGCAAAGTAGGTACGCTATTTATTTCATGATTTTTATGACTAGGATTTGCATTTAATGTCTGTACAAACCCTATAAACACACACACACACACACACACACACACACACACACACACACACACTTAAAAACCATTCTTATTAGAGATGTCCGATAATATCGGCCGATAAATGCTTTAAAATGTAATATCGGAAATTATCGGTGTCAGTTTCAAAAAGTAAAATTTATGACTTTTTGAAACGCCACTGTGTACACGGACGTTGGGAGAAGTACAGCGCGCCAATAAACCTTAAAGGCACTGCCTCAGCGTGCCGGCCCAGTCACATGATATCTGCTGCTTTTCACATACATAAGTGAATAGCCATACTTGGTTAACAGGTCACACTGAGGGTGGCCATATAAACAACTTTAACACTGTTACAAGTATGCGCCACACTGTGAACCCACACCAAACAAGAATGACAAACATATTTCGGGAGAACATCCGCACCGTAACAACATAAACGCAACAGAACAAATATCCAGAAACCCTTGCGGCACTAACTCTTCTGGGACGCTACAATATACACCCCTGCTACCCCCTACACTCCAAAGGGATAGTGTCTTCTCGAGCCTGAAGAGGCTGATATCTCCAAGCTGCCACTGACCGTTGTCCTTGCGAAGACCGAAAACAATGACAAGAATGATACCCAAAAACCTTTAAGCAGTGATATAGACTGTGAAGGCGATATGAAGACACACACACACACACACACACACACACACACACACACACACACACACACACACATACACACACACACACACACTAATAGCTCTAAAAAGAAGACAGGTCAAAAAAAGATTACATCATTGCCTAATTTGCATAAATGGCCATGAGCGTTGGTGCCTCCATGTTAGTTGCCAAGTGTCTAATACAGGGGTCACCAACCTTTTTGAAACCAAGAGCTACTTCTTGGGTACTGATTAATGCAAAGGGCTACCAGTTTGATACACATTTAAATAAATTGCCAGAAATAGCCAATTTGCTCAATTTACCTTTAATAAATCTCTCTCTCTCTCTCTCTCTCTCTCTCTCTCTCTCTCTCTATATATATATATATATAAAAAATGGGTATTTCTGTCTGTCATTCCGCCGTACATTTTTTTCCTTTTACGGAAGTTTTTTTGTAGAGAATAAATGATGAAAAAAACACTTAATTGAAGGGCTAAAAGAGGAGAAAATAGGAAAAAAAATTAAATTAAATTTTGAAACATAGTTTATCTTCAATTTCGACTCTTTAAAATTCAAAATTCAACCGAAAAAATGAAGAGAAAAACTAGCTAATTTGATTCTTTTTGAAAAAATAAAAAAAATAATTTATGGAACATCATTAGTAATTTTTCCTGATTAAGATAAATTTTAGAATTTTGATGACATGTTTTAAATAGGTTGAAATCCAATCTGCAGTTTGTTAGAAGTTATATAACAAATTGGACCAAGCTATATTTCTAACAAAGACAAATCATTATTTCTTCTAGATTTTCCAGAACAAAAATTTTAAAAGAATTCAAAAGACTTTGAAATAAGATTTAAATTTGATTCCAAAGATTTTCTAGATTTGCCAGAATATTTTTGGGCAATATTAATCATAATAAGTTTGAAGAAATATTTCACAAATATTCTCCGTCGAAAAAATGAAGAATTGAATTAAAATGTAATTATTATTCTTTACAATAAAAAATAAATAAATACTTGAACATTGATTTAAATTGTCAGGAAAGAAGAGGAATGAATTTAAAAGGTAAAGAGGTATATGTGTTTAAAAATCCTAAAATCATTTTTAAGGTTGTATTTCTTCTCTAAAATTGTCTTTCTGAAAGTTATAAGAAACAAAGTAAAAAAATAAATGCATTTATTTAAACAAGTGAAGACCAAGTCTTTAAAATATTTTCTTGGATTTTCAAATTGTATTTGAGTTTTGTCTCTCTTAGAATTAAAAATGTCGAGAAAAGCGAGACCAGCTTGCTAGTAAATAAATAAAATGTAAAAAACAGAGGCAGCTCCCTGGTAAGTGCTGCTATTTGAGCTATTTTTAGAACAGGCCAGCGGGCCACTCATCTGGTCCTTACGGGCGACCTGGTGCCCGCTGACACCGCGTTGGTGACCCCTGGTCTAATAAGACCAAGAAATGTCACTCAGAATCTTAAGGAATCTGAATAATTTCAAAGGTCTTTAATGTCAAAAATGCAAAAAAAAAAAAATGTCAGCAAAAACATAGGCATTAATAAATTAAGCAGCATGTTCGATGTTGTAGCTCAATGACCTCAGGGTGGGATGTCATCGTAACCCATGCTCCCAAGAATATGTTCACACAACATTCTCTCATGGCCTGATGGGTGGATCTTAAAAGCACAGTCAGCCCCAGACATAAACACTCTACCCGGTTGTTTTGGGCCACAACCACTAGGTAGGGCCACTTCGGTCACTTCAGTAGCTGATCATCGTTCTCTGCAGGTGTCTGCTTGTTCTACTTTGATGGACTTCTATTCAGTGGTAAGTCAACATGTCCTTCGTAAAGGTTTTAGTTCAGATTAGCAGCATCACGGCCATGTCCATTCAAAAGCTAATTGAGATTAATTGCTAAGTAGCATTGCTTCAACTGTCGTCATCGCGACAGATTTATGGTTGTAGTTCTACAAACCCCATAACCAGTGAAGTTGGCACATTGTGTAGGTATAAAAACAAAATCATAAATATGAAAACAACATAAATATAAAAATAAAAAAAGAATGCAATTATTTGCCTATCCTTTTCAACCTATATTCAATTGAATCGAATGTGAAGACAAGATCCTTAGGATACAAAACTGGAAAACTTTTATTTTTTGCAAATATTAGCTCATGGTGGAATTTGATGCCTGCAACATGTTTAAAAAAAGCTGGCATATGTGGCAAAAAAGACTGAGAATGTTGAGGAATGCTCATCAAACACTTATTTGGAAAATCCCACAGGCGAACAGGCTCATTGGGAACAGGTGGGTGCCATGATTGGGTATAAGAGCAGCTTCCATGAAATGCTCAGTCATTCACAAACAAGAATGGGGAGAGGGTCACCACTTTGAACAAATGCGTGAGCAAATTGTCCAACAGGTTAAGAACAAAATTTTTCAACTGGTTATTGCAAGTAATTTAGGGGTTTTACCATCTACAGTCTGTAATATATTCAAAAGGTTCAGACAAAATGGAGAAAACACTGCATGTAACATTAAATGCCCGTGACCTTCGATCCATCAGGCGGTACTGCATCGAAAAGCAACATCAGTGTGTAAAAGATATCACTACGTGGGCTCAGGAACACTTCAGAAAACAACTGTCAGTAACTACAGTTTGTCGATACATCTGTAAGTGCAAGTTATAACTACTATGCAAAGTGAAAGCCATTTATCAACAACACCCAGAAATGCTGCCGGTTTCGCCGGGCCCGAGCTCATCTAAGATGGACTGATGCAAATTGGAAAAGTGTTCTGTGGTCTGACGAGTCCACATTTCAAATAGTTTTTGGAAACTGTGGACATGGTGTCTTCCGGAACAAAGAGGAAAAGAACCATCTGGATTGTTATAGGCACAAAGTTAAAAAAACAGCATATGTGATGGTATGGGGGTGTATTAGTGCCCAAGGCATGGGTAACTTACACATCTATGAAGGCACCGTTAATGCTGAAAGCTACGTACAGGCTTTGGAGCAACATATGTTGCCATCCAAGCAACGTTATCATGGACGCCCCTACTTATTTCAGCAAGACAATGCCAAGCCACGTGTTACAACAGCGTGGCTTCATAGTAAAAGAGTGCAGGTACTAGACTGGCCTGCCTGTAGTCCAGACTTATCTCCCATTGAAAATGTGTGGCACATTATGAAGCCTAAAATACCACAACGGAGACCTTGGACTGTTGAACAACTCAAGCTGTACATCAAGCAAGAATGGGAAATAACTCCACCTGAAAAGCTTCAAAAAGTGGTCTCCTCACTTCCCAAATGTTTACTGAGTATTGTTAAAAGGAAAGGCCATATTTAAAGTCACATTTATTCTGTTTTGTTTTCATCATAGAAAGTGGTCTGTCATATTTGAAGGGCTATATCATGCCTGACATGTCTGAACTAAAGTGCATTTGTCTTCTTCAGAAGTCCAGGAGGTGATTGGTTGTCAAGAAGTATGTCCCCCTTAGTCGCAGCGGGGGAGCAAGCAATATAATTCACACACAGTCCATTTTAAAGAGGAGGAACTCTTGATCATTCAAGAGGGATGGTGTTTTCAAGGGCAGCAGGAGACTGATATCGCCAAGTTGTCACTGACTGTTGTCCTTGTGAAGACTGAAAACCATGAAGACAACCTCTTAGCCCCACTATCAGATAGTGATGACTCAACGTTTCGCTCTCCTGAGGAGGAATACATGCTCAACGCCCAAGAACCTTTGAGCAGCGATACAGACTGTGAAGGTAATATCAGGACTTGCGCTGACACTTTTTCAGAATGCTGTGAAAAAAAAGGCAGCAACAATATCGCACATGAGATCACACAAGGGGCAAAAGCCTTTTAGTTGCCCCATTTGTGCACAAAGATTCTCTCAAAAGGCAAAACACATGAGAATGCACACAGGCGACAAACCCTCCAGCTGCTCATTTTGTGGTAAAAGAGTATTTCAAAAGGTAGAAATTATATTACGTACACTGGTGAAAAACCTTTCAGTCGTTCAGTTTGCGGGGAACGTTACTCTCGAAAGTCCAACATGGTATCAGACATGAAAACACACACGGGAGAAAAACCTTTTAGTTGCTCAGTTTGAGGTAAAAGCTTTTCTCACAAGCGCTATTTGACTCAACACGTGGGGACACACACAGGGAAAAAACCTTTTGGTTGTTCAGTTTGTGGCGACAAATTTGAAAAGAGGTACACTTTGATGCGACACACGAGTACGCACACCGAGGAAAAGCCTTTCAGTTGTTCAGTTTCTGGCGAACAGTTCACTCGAAAGTCATGAGGACTCACACAGAAGAAAAGCCTTTCAGGCTCTCGCTTTGTGGCGAAAGATTCTCTCAAAAGTCACATGTGAAATCACGCGTTAGATCGCACACAGGAGAATAGCCTTTTATGTGCTCAGTTGGTGGGAAGAGTTTCTCGTACAAGAAAACTTTGACAGCACACATGCGAACACACAGCATATAAAAATTCCCACGTCCAGTTTAGGCTAAAATGTTTTAATAAATTGTAATGTCACATGTTAGAAGTCACCTAAAAAGTGAAAAGCTGCTGTGTATAGGATACCATCAGCCCTACTTCCCACAGGACTTCAATGTATTTGTGGCATTTGAATCTTTTCAACATGCATGCAAAATGTTTCCAAGTGTCCAATAACACCAGAAGTTGCAAAATATGTTGCCATTTTTTTTTCTGAAAATAAAATACAGGGACCTTGTTGTGTTCCACATAGTGGTGGTTTGTTTTTGTGTTTTTTCTTTTCTTGTTTGAACAGGTCACACTCAATCATGACCTCTGCTGCCAATCAACCGGTTCCTGTTACCATCTGTTCCTCATTTCACCTGTTAATCACCCAGCCAATCCCGGTCCACTATTCATCCTGTGCTGCTTAAAACCACCTGCTCACCACTGGAAAAGAGGATTCTTTTTCTGACATGCTGTATGGAGCCTTGGTAGATGCTACTTTGTCTTTGACGCTGCTTGTTTTTTTTTGTGTAATAATCTTTCTTAAGTTTTTTGCTAAACTCGTGCCACCTGTTGTTTTGTCTTCCTTTTTGTTTGACCTTTCAACCTTTAAGTATCTGCGTCCTAGTCTTGGGAATGGTTAGACAGAGGCCTCTATACACTACACACGTAGGATTTGTTTGTGTATAGAAACACCAGGCTTAGTGGTGGCTGTCACCCTTGTATGTTTGGACCCCCTCTTTGGTTGGAGTAGTTAGGTAGGTTTTTGGTTTATGCTAATTAAATAGCTTTAGTTAGTCAGCTTACCCTTTTTTTCTAGAGGTGTATTTTTGTTTTCAGTTCTTGGCTATGGTATCTTTAATTTACAACTCATTTGATTTATACACTTTTATGTTGCGTTCACCTACGATCCCTAGACTTTGAGCCATCTGGGAACGTAACACTATAATTAATACTCTTTAAACATAGCAACTAAGTTGAGGTTAAGTATTTTATTCAAGAATCTGAACGACATGCTCCTTCACGCAGCCCCATTATGTGTTTATGAGCAAGGGCAACTGGTAGCACCAAATCAAGCTGTTTTCGTGCAAATGTAGCTAAATAAATGAATGTATGGGTAACACTGCTCATGAGTTCCAAAGTAGTCTGTGGCTAAAGACATCTTTATAAATCCATTATTTTTGTTACAATGGAAATCTGTGTTATCAATTGTCTACAGTATAATACTGTATAATCTGAAAAAACTTAACAATTAGGCTACCATCCTTCCAGTCGGAGGCTATGTCACATATTTTTGCAGTGATGGTTCACATGTTTTTAATAAAGACCATTTTGACCTTGCAATTGAGTCTATATGCCTTTTATGAACAGGCAGATCATTCTTTACTAACATGAGATCAGTGTTGGATGGCGGCTCCAAAATGAGAAGAAGAAACCTTGGGAAGGGGCCTTATAGATGTGGGGAAGCCCGTGCCCTCTTGGGTGACCGTCTGCAATGGATGCCAAGTGGGTACAGTACAGTGATTGAATTATTCATGATAATGTGAGAGTCCAGTCCATTTGGGGGTAGCAGAGGGTCATGAAAGGTATTTCATGTCATAGTGAGTGATTGACTTAGAACAGCTAGTGCTTCCTCCAGACTGTTGTGATGACGATAGGTTTGTAGACACTTTAACATTGTTAGGAGGTTGATGTCTTTGCCATCCCTCACAAATAATTGCCACAGCTTAAAAGGCAGAGCTGATTTTGGCGATTCTGGCAGCACCCTCATCAAAGTGCACACTGCAAGAGAGGGTACTGCCTAGAGAAGTGAATTTGTCAACTCCTGCCAGTTTCTCTCCATTTCGTCACTTTAGGTCCCTGGTAGGATTTTTGTGTGGCAGGTTGGTACATCACCTCAGTCTTCTAAAATAAATAATTCAATGTATTTAAGGTTACATGAATTGATGACATTCATGGATTTAATTTCAATTATAATGAATCAATGACTCATTTAATGATCTGTTTATTTACCTATTTTTTTCCTATTTGACCTTCCATAGATATTTGTTTTTTTAATGAAAGGACTGCCCACTGAGTGGCTGCCACAGTTTATTTCAAAAGAGAAAACAGAGCCATTAAAATGCACAAACTGTAACCAATCCCTCAAAAATAAATACCTTTACTAAGCAAATTCATCAGAAAAAAACAAGTTATGCTGTAGCATTCGCATGAGGAAAATATGTTTTCATAACAGCACTAAGACATTTTTAAGTGCGATGGATTTGAAAATGGGAATCTTTCATGACCTACAGCTTAAGAGCAGCCAGTTGCATTTAGAAGGCTTTGAAGAGCTTGTTGGGCATGTATCCCAGGTGCAGGAACGATGTCTGGGCCTCCTTTTCCAAGCCAGCTAGCTCTTGCACCGTAGGAGCCAGCACATCCACGTGACCTTTGTAGTTGCCACCTAAGTCAACAAGCACCACAACATTAGTTAGTACAACAGTATTTAAAGGGGACAATCACAAGCTAAGAGTGTGCAAAGCAGTAATCAGAGCAAAGGTTGGCAATTTTGAAGAAACTATAATATAAAACATGTTTTTAGTTATGTCACCCTTTTATGTCAAGTACATGACTCCACATGTGTTCATTCATAGTTTTGATGCTTTCAATGACAATCAACAATGTAAATACTCATGAAAATAAAGAAAACCTATTGAATGAGAAGGTTTGTCCAAACTGTTGGCCTGTATTGTATATCACTCTAATGTGTTCTTTTCTTCTTGTCCCTCATAAGGATTGTGAAGGATAGGCAAAACAACTTGGACCGTTACAATGTTTTCTGGGGAAAAATACCTGATAACAAAACCTTAATACTACTGAAAAATGGTAAAATGAGATGTCAACCATCAAACAAGGAAACTGCAATACAGCAATACAGTGAACATGTTTCTGTCCTGGCTGGTCAGTACAACATGGCTGCAGTGAGATTAAAGTGAACAAAATGGCTTGTTTTTTTAAAAAAGTCATAAACCACACACTCCACCCATGAAGGTGGACCCCTGCCAGCCACTTGGTACAATCATCTCTGTCCAGATTGCCCAGTACAATATGATTAAATCTGCAATATGTCAACAATAATGCTAATAACAAAATAGGTGAGCTGTTTGCAATTTTTTATTACACTTTGTGTTCTTGTCTTGCTTATTGCACCTATTAACAATGGTTAACTTCTTTTTACACTTGTTTGACAGTTACATTAAAAAAAACAGTTTGACCCAAGAAGAGATTATTTGCAGTTTCTTGATTTTGTTATGGGTAAACATGGACAAATCAGAAGACACGCACCTCCTAGTGCCTTGCGTTGGCCGTATGTGACCTTCCCGTCGAAGTCATCCAGCGGGACCTTGATGTCCGGTTCGCATTGGGTGATGGTGCACTTGAGGTGTTCTTCAATTTCCGACAAGAGCTGTCATCGGGAAGTGGAAATAAAAAGGACAACGGGGGGTAAAGACAAATGTGCGTGGACTTCCTGAATGGATTAAGGGGAATGTTTGTGTCGGCCACCTCTTTCTCGTTGTACCAGATGGTGCAGCCGCCGTCCTGCTTCAGTCGGGTGTTGTAGCAGCCCCTGCCTCGGTTGGCGCAGACGTGGTACCACACCTGTGTAATCGCAAATATGCAGAAAATAAAGAAAAAAAGGCTCTTCGACTTCACCTGACCTTACCTTCTCCTTTTCCATAGCAACCAAAGAGATAGCCAAACCCATTCTGTAAATTTGGAGAGAAAATATGGCGACAAACACTTAAAAAACCCAGGCGATAATACACAAATATTATGAAAAATGGCAGCAAACCTCTCCGCTCGGCCCACTCGGCCGATACGGTGGACGTAGTTCTGCTTCTCATCGGGCAGGGTGACGTTAATCACTGCAGGAATGAGAGTAGCAATACATAACATTTATCATCGCTGATGTTAGCGGTGTTCTTCTCATATATTGTATTTAATACTTGGCAAGGGCCAGCAGAGGAGGCTATGTATTCTGTCTTTGGACAATTAAAACAGAACTAAAACTGAAAGAACTTTTAAAACAGGATATAGGCGCGACCAATATTCATCAGATATCAGCAAAAGAATAAATATGGAATTATATTGCAACAAAAATGTTTATTATAAGTGTTCAAATGCAATCAGTCCTGCAGCCAAACCAATAAACAGCTGAATGTCCTCCAATAAGCACACAATGTTGTTTTTTTCTTGCTTTTTAGTCTTTTACAAAAAGGTAAGCATGGTAGGCGATGGGCTACAAAGAACTAGCAGCCACACACAGCACTCAAGCGAGACATACGTAATATTAATTGTCTTTAATTGAACAATATTGCAGTCTAAAACACAACTACGGTCAATATAAAACAAGTATCAAGTAATTTTAGTTACGTATTACTTACTCATACAAAGTCTCCAAGGCAGAGGTGTATTAGAAAGTATCCAGGAACAAACGTGTCCGCATCATTCAACCTACTGCTTCTTGAGCTATACTTAAATTATTGTGGCCACGAGCAGTCGCAAAAAACAATTATCACTCCCCTTCAATAGCATATGAATAAAAGGAAGCATAAGTCCATTCTGGACATTCTCTATTTAAATAATTTCACTTGATCAAGACTGCTCTAACATTCCACATCACAGTTTTTACCAATACTAAAGGTTGCAATATTGGTATTGTATCTAAGTGAAAAAGTTGTATTGGTGCACCGCTACTGATTCTATTGGGAGGTACGTGTGTCAATGTTACCGTAAGGAACTCCGCGGATGTCGATTCCTCTGGCGGCAACATCCGTGCAGATGAGGAGTCTGACTTCCTTCCTCTGAGGACACAAGATGATGTTTGTAGGAAACAACGGTGATACTTGCATTGCAAAATTATCTTTGTGGTGATACTTGATGTAAAAGCTTGAGAACTGTTGCTTTAAAGAACATTTAATATTGGACAAAAATACTACAGTACTCCTTTACCTTGAAGCACTCCAGGTTAAACTTTCTCTCATTGGGCTTTCGATCACCATGGAGGCAGACGCAGGACAACTGATGGTTTTTACTGTCTGGACCTGATAGAAAGTCCACAATAGTAAATAAAACCCCCAACATCTGTAGTATTTCTTCATGGGAAGGTTTTCCTACCTCCGCCCTGCTGGATGAAGTACTGCTCCATGTTGTCACAGTCGATCTTGGTGCGACAGAAGATAATGGCCTGGTCCATTTTGTGCTCTTTGATGGCCCTTACTGTATACTCGCCCTTTAGCACTTTAATAGCCTCCGACCACATTTCTTTACCACACAAAATACAAGATGTTATAGTGTCATCTGTGGTTAGACAAAAACAATTAGGAAACCCTACCTGCAGTGTTAGCGCCTGGCCTGGTGTTATCTTTGGCATGGACTTCATCAGTCTAACAATCAAAGAAACAAAAAATACTGTCCGTCAGATAAATGGTGTCATGCTGTTTTAGATCAGTCCTGCACGGGGAAGTAATGCACATTATAGACTGGGTGCCAATTGTACAATATGTTCGATTGTGGTAGGCCACTGTCCCAACTTGGCTTTTGATAAAAATTGACTGGAATAGTCATTTAAGGGGGACTTATGATCATTTCTGTCTTTTCTTGCTTATGAATGTTGTTACAATGTTGGATACTTGCATTAGTCAAGGCCAAAGTGTTAAATCATGAGGTTCATGCATTTGGTGTGATTTTCCACACAGTTTTGAATGCCTCTGTTTGCGGGGTTTTACAGTCTGGCTGCGTTGGGACATCATAGCGAGATGCACGTACTTCTTTTGACATTTAGTAAAGTGCTCAGCATGAGGGGGATGAACTCCCCCCTGTGAGTAAACACAAATAAATAATATGATAAAGTATTATATTCATCGAATCTGGTGAATAATGCTGACGTGTGACATACATGCGTCTAAAACATGAATACCTGAATCCAGGTGTGCAGGTGGTACCTAAATTCTAGATTTTTTTCTTCTTCATTTTTTGAAAACTATCATACTACTTTATTTTTTTTCCTCACCCCCCCATTGTTGACCTGTATCTCACCTTTTTTGTAAGGGGCTCCAGAAGTTGGCAGCCCCGTCAGTGATCCTGTTCTGTCTTCCTGTAATGTTTGTCTGATCTTGAATGGGATTGTGCTGAAAATTTTAATTTCCCCTCAAGGAATAATAAAGTATTTCTGATTCTGATATACATTAAAAATATGGTTCCTATTGCACTCAAAGAACAATTTGAGAAGATTAAAATACAAATTAAAATGCATTAAACACACTGGAATTTTCTTCTTGCACTCAAAGGACAATTTACAATTGTATATGTTACATGTAGTCTGCAATAATTTAGGATTAGGTTGGAATAGAATACAAAGCTTTACTGACATTGTATTAAATGCTTCATGATTTATGGTTGCCACTCCTGGTCTGTGCTTTAAGACAAATAAAATCAGTTGAGTAAACTTATCTGTACGTGCACAGCAGGGGAGCTTATTGACAACATTACCTTTAAATTCATTGTGCAGGTCTCTCAAAATGTTTACCTAAATTTGAAGCAAAAATTGTAGCACTTAAATCATGCCACCTCTGACAGGTATGTTCAAATTTGATTTAAAAAAGATGTGCACTGAGGTGCTTCCGTGTTTAACGCATAATCTTGATAGTTTTGAAGCCCAAATACGTCAATATTGCACTTCACGTACCCTCTTTATTGACCAGTAGAATTGCCTTTATTGCCAGTTTTTCTCCACACTGTGTTTTTGCTTGTGCGCTCTGCGAGTCTGTGCGTGCTGACACACTCAACATGCTCCTCAGCTCAGCAACGTCACTGCTGTATAGTATTGTACCATTTTCAATTCATTAGTACTTTGGTAGAGATAGATAGTACTTTATTGATTCCTTCAGGAGAGTTCCTTCAGGAAAATTAAAAGCGGTATATACATATAAATATGCGCACGCACACACACACACACACACACACACTACAGGGTACACATTGTGTACATTTTAGAAATTTCGATGGGAATGTATCCACAAATGAACATCTCGCAGACAGACTCAAAAAACAGGTTATAAAGGTGACTGTGGAGCAAAATTTACATCTAAGCAAATACAGTACATATTATTTACACCACAAGGAAGTGTTTCAAATTTAGATTAAAATCATCATAGGACACTTTTAAATAAAATGCCTGGAGCTGCACCATTATCCTGATATGCACCAACATTTTTAACTATTTGGCCACACCTCTATAAGGGTTTTTGGTTTTGGCAGAATTCCATCATATAGAACAATAGAAAATAAAGAAACATTATAAGAATCCTGCTATGTAGCGAACTAACTTTGGAGGTAAAATGTATGCTTTTCCATTGCAGAGTTCTGACTTGCAACCCAACTTCCAGTGCAACTCACCCTGATGTGATTCTTGCCCAGACGCTCCCAGAGGTGGTCTGCCTTGGGGTTTACGGGTACCACCACATGGTGGACTGTCTCGGGCACAGAGTCCTCGCCCTTCAGGTCCACCCAAGTGGGGAAGTGCATGATGCGCTCAGACAATTTCTTAACATCAAAGGAATGCAGCGTGGCCGAGCACACAATCACCTGGAGGCAAAGAGATTGAATTACGACGAGAAAATTAGCATTCGGTCCTCTTTGGATGTAAAGTGTATCTTACCTGCAGCCGTTTGCCATCTGATGTCACCTGAGGGATCTGATTATGGATCCTGTTGATGAAGTCTGTATATCCTGCTGACAGGAGGCCATCCTAAATGCACAAACACAAAATTTATCAATGTTCATTTAGTGATAATGTCATGGATAGTGATGCATCTCTACATACGCATTCATCCAGGACTAGAAAGCGGATTTGGGACAGGCTGAGTTTCCCGGTGGATATGAGGTCGTCCAGTCGGCCGGGGGTTCCCACCACAATGTCCACCTGTCGGAACAGACGAATTGGATGAAAAAAACAACAAAGTGCACAGCAGCAAGTTTATATTAAGGACACATACGCCTAGTTCCAGAGCCGCCAGTTGATCTTTGGCAGCCATACCACCAATCACAAGCAGCTCCCTGCAGAGCGACAAAATACAACATTTATATTCATTGAATTTATGCAGAAACTAAGAGTGTTCTGATTAGAGATGTATGCTGATGATCATCCATGAGTGAGATCAGTTGATGCAGATCACATGTAATAACATACAATCCATTTGTGGTGAGTGTAACAATATCAACACAAATTTTTTTTAACTGCTTCTTTATTCTCTGTTTAAATCAAGCAAGTGTCATTTGTACACAATAACTAAGCAAAACAAGCATTTATTACTAATTAAAACCTTTAGTTTTTGCTCTCAAGGTCCTCCTGTGTCCAGGGAATTGGTCCAGAGTTTGTAAACATAATAAAACAAAAAAATATCCACACCCCAATTTTTTTTCTTTAAATAAAAATATAAATCTAATAACTATTATCTCGATCATACACCGATACAACCCTTAGTATCGACACTAACAATATATAAATCCATCTGTCCTCCCCTTGCGTGTAGCCTGGCCGCAACACAGTGACAGACTAGGTTTCCGTTATATTGTCCTCTCTCTAGACTCTTATCAATTTACTTGTTAATTTCCTGTTAATAACGGCTTACTTTGTGCTGTGACACACTTCCATCTACATTTCTTAAACTTTACTAAGCACTTATTTATTGTGTTGTTTCAAGCCAGCTAGCTCTCAGGCTAGTTTATCAATTAGCATGCTATCTTTACTGTTTCTGTTATTCTTACCCGGTGTGTAACATGTTTAGTTTATTGCTGCAATGGAGGTTTTTCTTATTGAGGTAAGGGAGCTGAGAGCCACCACTGTCAGCTGAGGGACCAAAAATAAAGTGTCACCCTGCAGGGATTAGCTTTTGTGCATGGCATTGAAAGGCAATAATCGGCCGATACTAGGGATGTAACAAGATCAAAATCGCACGGTATGATATTGTCTCGGTATCAAGATCATCGTACGATATTATCGTAGTAATGTACCCCCAAAAAATCTTTGTTTAAATGCTATATGTTCTAATCATGTTTATTACTACGGCACAAACATGTATTTTTAAGAGCAAAGAAATGTGCGGGAACAACCGCTGTGTCAAGTTACTCCTGGCACGGTGGAATGCCAAGGGAATGCCAGTATCATGCAGTACCATGCTTGAAACCCCACTTCGAAAAGCTCTGTACTGCAAAATGTGATCATTGTAGCCATTAATCCAGACTTCCTCATTTTGATAAAAAAAAAAAAATCTGCACAAATTGTTTTATTGATTGTTGTAGAACATGAATAAATGGATGTTTTGTAGGTTAAAATGTTTATATACATTGTGTTCTGATCAATTTAACTTTATTATTTATTGAGTTTATTTAATTTTATTTTTCAATATGAAATGGTTAAAGTCGATCCAAAAATGTTTATAGTTCAAATAAGGATACTTCTTTTGAATGTCAGGCAAATCGTTGCAATTCATATATTTTCTGTTAAAGACTGAAAAATGATGTTAATAAAGTAATTGTTTGTTGTAAATTGATCTAAATTAGTTTCTTTAATATTAATAGGATACAAATTTATACAGAGGCTTACTTAAAACAATTTGATAGACAAATGATAATATATATAGTCACGGCGGAGTGGAGAATGTTTTCCTCTTTCTGGAGGGGCGTAACAGAAAATAAAAAAGCATTGAGTTTACTGCGAGGATTTTGAAACCTCAATACCGCGGTATCTACAATAGTGTTACATCCCTAGTAACTGACCAGTGGGTGATCAATCGGCGCATCACTAGGATATACTGGGTAATACTCAGAATGCTAAGGCACTATTCACAAGACATAGTGTCTTTATATACTTCGTTTGCCATATACTAATGTATTTGTGACGACCTGCTCCAAATAAAATTGGACCGCCAAAATAGATTTGGCACTACCTGTTCATCTTTGCTCATCATAATGCCTGAATGTAGCTTGTTTGCTACAACGCCGTACAGCAGATGACATAGTAACTTTGCTCCCTCACACGGCTCAAATGAACCCGACCTCCCGGAGCATACGAAGACAAAGCAGGAGGGATCAGTGTTTCCAACATAGAGTGCGCCAATATTAAAGAATATTCAGACGCCTATAGATTTTATTTTTCGAAAAAGCGACCAACGGCAAATCTAACAACCCTTTCTTGTCTCAGTGGACAACATATGTGTTCTGCTCTTCTTCCTTTTTTGCCTACAGTTGATATCTTAAACAGCAACTATCAAAAATTACAAACAAATGCTTCATGGCCAATTATGCAAATTATACGATGACACCATCTAAGCCTCAAACACATTGTAACACATTGATTGCGGTCGCGTGGAAAATATAGACTTTTTTTCCGTGTATCCTAAAGGCCTGATTTACTAAAGATTTGTGTGTACTAAAACACAAGCAAACTTGATAGCACATACAAGGCTGATCTACTAAATGTGTACAAAGTAGATTGCTTCTCTAAAGTGTGCAAATTAAGGCGTGCAATTCATTTTGCGTCTATGTCTGTCTCCAAAATGCCCACAATACTAGGAGGAGAAAATACAAATTTATTATACAGCACCCGCATTGTAATTTACCAACACTTATCACCGTTTTTGGAGCACTATTTTGCATTTCAGTTAGCATGTTTAAAAAAGATGTGCAAACTGACAGATCCACACACGGAAGAGAGAGAGGAGTGCTTGTACTGCAAAGACTGACCATGGACAGAGAATCCTACGTTCCACGTGTACACTTCAACATATTACGCAAATAAAAAAATATTTTTGTTCTCTATTCAGCAACATCCTTTTATAATTTCATAGCTGCTTGATTACTTAAGGGGTGGATTAATACAAATTTAATTGATGTAATTTGGTGTCATCTAAATATGCTTAATGACGTTTGTTTTTCACGTTGAATTTCAGGGTTTCCCCTTAATGTAACTGAATGTGGCGCAACACATAGTTAAATCATGGCCGCCACACTTAATAAATATAGTTTCTTACGTGAAAACAAATTAAATCAATAAAATGCATTGTAGTCTGTTATTTTTTTTACTTTTATTGAGATTAATATAACACCCTTCCCACTTCCAACAGGTTTTGCCTCCTGTGCAAACATTTTTGTCTCAGTGATTCCACAGCTAGGACACACAATAACACTTCCTAATTCTCTGCCAATTTGCTTTCAAGCATAAAAACAAGAAGAAAAAAATGCTTGCAAAATGCCCATAAAAAGTGGTAGATGTCTCCTGCTTATTTGAAGGCATAGCAAAATGCCACCGGTAGGAAGGAGCATGATCAAATGAATGTGCAGTAAATAACAGTGTCTTTGTGGTGATGCCCCTTTATAGAAAAAACAAACTCTCCATTTAAATAAGGCGGTCAACTTCACCTTTCAATTGCACAAGCAGTTCTAGTAGATCACATGCAACACGCCCACTAATAGTACACTATTTTATAGATTACACCTGCTGTTTAGTGCGATACAATTAGATCATAGTAAATCAGGTTTTAGACTACATACAGGACTTAATCACCCTTTCAGGTAATTGTTTGCAATATTTTTTGTTACTTCATTAAAAAAATGTTTTAAGACAGGTATTTTTATGTTCAAATTATTTTTTTTTTCAAATGCTTTCATATGGCAACAATACACTGGGAAATAATTTTAGTCGAGAAGAGATAGCACCAGGGAATAAAAGTCCTCAGGGAGTAAAGAGTGCATCAAAACCATGGTACTAATATTTTTATCTGCTCAGATGTCCTAATTAACTTCAGTATTGTTTGTTTTTTAACCCTTTAAATGCCCATTTGATCTAGTTATGCAGTAGTTCAGTTTATGTTAGCGTTCCTGTACTTTTGTCTCAAGGCCAGATATTTGCTTGTGCAGGTGTTCCTAATGTTGCGGCCAAACTATCCTACCTGAGCTTAGGGTCGACCACGTATTTCTTGAACTGCGTGACATTGTTGAGTGTCTGCTCGGCCAGCTCTTTTGATGGCTCGATAATGAGCGCCTTGGGTGCGTTGGTGGACACCTTCACCTGGCTGACCTTGGCACTGCCTGTGCAAAAACTCATAATTACTGACATGAGCAACACATTAGTGAAACACCACACTGGATGTATCTTTTGACACACCTGTCTGTGAAGACTTCACTGTTTGGCCCTCTGGAGCCTTATCCAAGGCTACAAAACCACTACTGGGCGGATGCTTGAAGGCCTCAGCGCCAAAGTTAAACTTGAGTTCTGCATTCTGGAACACAAATAAGCAAGAATAAATAAATAGCTAAGTTGCATGTCTTATGTTAGACAGTTGAGTCCCATAAAGTGATACCTTGAGCACGCAGGAAGCAAAAAAGGGTTGATTCTTCAGCTGCTGAGGGATATCGAATGCTAAACCGAGATCATTACCTAGTTAATTAAAAAAGAAAAACCTTATGAAATATTGGATAAATAAACAATCACTTGCCACAACTTTAAACATACACAGTACAATGATCTTAAATATACACACACACACACACACACACACACACACACACACACACACACACACACACGAAAATATAAACGCAACACTTTTGTTTTTGCTTCCATTTTTCTTGAGTTGAACCCAACGATCTAAAACTCTTACTATATACACAAAAGACCTACTCCTCTCAAATATTGTTTATTAATCTGACTAAATCTGTGTTAGAGAGCATTTTTTCTTTGCCAAGATAATCCATCACACCTCACAGGTGTGGCATGTCAAGATGCTGATTAAACAGCATGGATTTTGCACGGGTGTACCTTAAACTGTCCGCAATAAAAGGCCACTGAAATGTGCAGTTTTATCATCAGAAGGCAGACATGCGCTGCTAAGGAAACAGAAAAATAATGCGTGGAATAAATCCGTCCCAAAAATGATTAAAATGATAAAAATACGGTACATATTGTATACATTACATATTGTTATTAATGTGTCTTTTACGACATTATTTATAGACTTGCACTGTGTACATAGAACACATATGCAGTCCTCTCCAAGGTTTTCATAGTCATCATTGTCGACGTTCCACTGCGGTGAGTTTTTCCTTGCCGTTATGTGGGCTCTACAGAGGATGTCATTGTGGTTTGTGCAGCCCTTTGAGACACTTATGATTTAGGGCTATATAAATAAACATTGATATATATATATATATATATATATATATATATATATATATATAAACACATTAATTAACATTAATGTCAGTATCGGCTTATACTCATGGCTTCTAGATCGATATTGTATCGGCAAGATCGTATCGTATCTGTAGTGAAAAATTTGTATTGGGACACCCTTTTTTCTAATATTCTGGTTTCCTTGTGTTGCTGAGCAAAATGGACAAAGTATTATAAACACCCAGCATTGCAAATTATTAACAATAACAACAAAATGCTGCATTAGTATAACAACAAAAACAGCTTTGTTTACATTAAATCTTATCGTGAAGGTGTACCTAATGTTGTGGCCAACACAAAACATTTTCGTACCGTTCTTTGAGTAAGAAATTTGGCTCTTGTCCAAGTCTAGGAAGCATCCAATAGTGTCATGCATGGTGAACTCCTGCAAAGTACAAAAAACCCCACATTTCATTATATGTGTTTAACACGGATACCTCAGTATTTATTAATGCATCAAATTACCTCGCCATAGCTGTCAAATTGTTTACTATTCGATTTCTTCCCGGTTCCGCCGAAGCCAAACCCGTATTTATCAGTTCCTGGAGAATTAAAAAAAAAAAAGGTCAAGGGGGAATACATGGTATAAAACATTAAGATGTTCGGCAGTGAGTAAATGAGTACCCAAGTCGAGGGCTGCCTGGCTGGTGGACCAGCCCACACGACACAGCCCCTGGTCATGACAGCCCACCTCATAGTAGTACTTCCCTAAACACACAAAAGGGTTATATTATAAAAACATTCGCCCAATCTTATTCTATCCTCCTCATTTGCCATGAACATCAAATCATAATAACTATCAGTTATTTACTATAGTTGTCTTTTAAATAATGTATATTTGAAAAAAAAGCATACAAAACATGTTGGAATACTAGATATATCTTAGATATTTCCCATTTCTAAATCATGCACTTTTTCAAACCACTGAAATAGTGCTGCTGCTGGTTACAGACAAATAGTGCACTAACACACAGTTAGTCAACAATCAAGATTATTTTATGACTAACTGAAAATCCCTAGCCTTTAAATAGTGTTTATTTTAATATGTTTGGCATTGCAATATTAAATATTTTAAACTTTTTATTTTTGAGTTTCAAAAAATTTTGAGGGTTTAACTTAATTTTACCCATGTATATGATACATCACATCCAAAGATACAGTACAGGCAAAAAGTTTGGACACACCTTCTCCTCAATGCGTTTCCTTTATTTTCATGACTAGTTTACATTGTAGATAGTCACTGAAGGCATCAAAACTATGAATGAACACATGTGGGGTTATGTACTTAACAAAAAAGGTTAAATAACTGAAAACATGTTTTATATACCAGTTTCTTCAAAATAGCCACTCTTTGCTCTGATTACTGCTTTGCACACTGTTGGCATTCTCACGATGAGCTTCAAGCACACCTGTGAAATGAAAACCATTTCAGGTGACTACCTCTTGAAGCTCATCAAGAGAATGCCAAGAGTGTGCAAAGCAGTAATTAGAGCATCCATCCATCCATCATCTTCCGCTTATCCGAGGTCGGGTCGCGGGGGTAACAGCCTAAGCAGGGAAACCCAGACTTCCCTCTCCCCAGCCACTTCGTCTAGCTCTTCCCGGGGGATCCCGAGGCGTTCCCAGGCCAGCCGGGAGACATAGTCTTCCCAACGTGTCCTGGGTCTTCCCCGTGGCGTCCCACCGGTTGGACGTGCCCTAAACACCTCCCTAGGGAGGCGTTCGGGTGGCATCCTGACCAGATGCCCGAACCACCTCATCTGGCTCCTCTCGATGTGAAGGAGCAGCGGCTTTACTTTGAGTCCCTCCCGGATGGCAGAGCTTCTCACCCTATCTCTAAGGGAGAGCCCCGCCACACGGCGGAGGAAACTCATTTCGGCCGCTTGTACCCGTGATCTTATCCTTTCGGTCATGACCCAAAGCTCATGACCATAGGTGAGGATGGGAACGTAGATCAACCGGTAAATTGAGAGCTTTGCCTTCCGGCTCAGCTCTTTCTTCACCACAACGGATCGGTACAACGTCCGCATTACTGAAGATGCCGCACCGATCCGCCTGTCGATCTCACGATCCACTCTTCCCTCACTCTTGAACAAGACTCCTAGGTATTTGAACTCCTCCACTTGGGGCAGGGTCTCCTCCCCACCCGGAGATGGCATTCCACCCTTTTCCGGGCGAGAACCATGGACTCGGACTTGGAGGTGCTGATTCTCATTCCGGTCGCTTCACACTCGGCTGCGAACCGATCCAGCGAGAGCTGAAGATCCCGGTCAGATGAAGCCATCAGGACCACATCATCTGCAAAAAGCAGAGACCTAATCCTGCGGTTGCCAAACCGGAACCCCTCAACGCCTTGACTGCGCCTAGAAATTCTGTCCATAAAAGTTATGAACAGAATCGGTGACAAAGGACAGCCTTGGCGGAGTCCAACCCTCATTGGAAATGTGTTCGACTTACTGCCGGCAATGCGGACAAAGCTCTGGCACTGATCGTACAGGGAGCGAACCGCCACAATCAGACAGTCCGATACCCCATACTCTCTGAGCACTCCCCACAGGAATTCCCGAGGGACACGGTCGAATGCCTTCTCCAAGTAATTAGAGCAAAGAGTGGGTATTTTGAAGAAACTTGAATATAAAACATGTTTTCAGTTATTTCACCTTTTTTTGTTGAGTACATAACTCCACGTGTTCATTCATAGTTGTGATGCCTTCAGTCACAATCTAAAATTTAAATAGTGATGAAAATAAAGAAAACGCATGGATGAAAAGGTGTGACCAAACTTTTGGCATGCACTGTATGTTAAAACATGACTTACAGTTAACCTGTTGGCTATACAGTTAAAAAAATGATTTATAATTGCCACAGATCAATTTGCATGTATTTGTTATAGGGACGGATTCAATGTAATTGCGTGCACCTTTAGCGACAACACCCTTTGTGGAGCGACAGCCGTGCCATTCTTTGAACTCTCTGCTCTGGCAACAGAATCCATCTGGGCCGATTGCTGAGAGGAAACACACAAAAAAACATGACATTGAGAGAACTAAATACATATTATTTAAATATATAATAATAATAATAATTAAATAAATAAATACATATTATATTGATACAGTTTATTGATCTAATGTTTCATAAATAGAAATGTTTAATAAAATACAACAAAATAAATGAAAAGTGAAAGGAATAATAAAATGCATTTTGTGGCTCTCACCAAATGCAGCGCTGCGGTCGTAAGGATTCATCTGCCAGTTGTTGAAGACTGACAAAGACGATAAAAACAACATAATACAGTTGAACAGCAGAAAAAAAAACATGACACACATTTGTCATGAACTGTATTATGTGGGATAGCTTGACTCCATTAAGTGAAATAAAGCAGATTCTCACCAGTTCCACCAGTTTTGATGCTGGATCTACTCTTTTTGCCCTCCAGTTGATCAGTCAGTGTTTCATGCACAATCTGGATCACAGGAATACTGAAGGCCTGTAATTGAAAACAAACACAGTAGTACCGGTTTGTCACATCTTTGTCACATTTTGAGAGAAACGCGGATGTCTATGAGGCTACTCACTCCTGTCTTACCGCTACCAGTTTCTGCAGCCTTGGGGAGGAAAGAAAAGCTGTTAAATGGTGAATTTTTTTTTAGAAATATACTGTACACATGGGGAAGCAATGTGGAACAGGGGTTAGTGCATGTGCCTCACTGACTCATACCAAAGACTATAAAAATGGGACCCATTACCTCCCTGCTTGGCACACAGCAAGGGTTGGAATTGGGGGTTAAATCAACAAAAATGATTCCCGGGCACCGCTGCTGCTCACTGCACCCCTCACCTCCCAGGGGGTGATCAAGGGTGATGGGTCAAATGCAGAGAAAAATTTCACCACACCTAGTGTGTGTGTGACAATCATTGGTACTTTAACTTTAACTTTGACGATATGAAGGCCCTGAGATAAATCCCGGGCACAGGATCTTTCTGTGTGGAGTTGGCATGTTCTCCCCGTGACTGCGTGGGTTCCCTCCGGGTACTCCGGCTTCCTCTCACCTCCAAAGACATGCACCTGGGGATAGGTTGATTACCAACACTAAAGTGGCCCAGTTGTGTGAATGTGAATGTTGTCTGTTTATCTGTGTTGGCCCTGTGATGAGATGGCGACTTGTCCAGGGTGTACCCACATTCCGCCCGTGTGCAGCTGAGATAGGCTCCAGCAACGCACCCCCCCACCCCCCCGAAAGGGACAAGCGGTGGAATAATGGATGGATGGATGGACTGTACATATGAATTCTGTACAAATATGTTTACCATGAGGACATCTCCTCCACCAAGAATCAAGGGAATGGACTCGGCTTGGATGTCAGTAGGAAGCCTAAAATCCAACAATTAAATTAAAATACAAACGATTACTTTTCCATCAACACCATTTTGCATAGAAATTGTATAATGTGCAGAGTGCCGTACAGCCAGTCCATTTCCTCCACAGCCTGGGCGATTTCGGGCATAACGCCCATTTCTGCCGGACAAGAAAATTAATAATAACAGTTAAAAAACACATAATTTGTCATTGTAAATCGCTACGTTAACGCAGCATAGAATTCAATGGATAATCTTACCAGAAAAGGCTGCCATTACTGCGGGGACAATATTCCGGATTAGACAAAAATGGACACTTCGTGCCACGTGTTTTCGGCAGCAGTTAAACGTAGAAACAAGACTTTACCGTAACATTAGTTCCGGGCATGTGCAACACGTTTATAATCCTGTTGGTTTGATTCGGGATTTATTATTTTTAAAATGACAATAAATTGTAAAGCAACCCTATTTTATGCTAAATGGTCCGTATTTCTATAAAGTTTTTTTTTACACCTGCAATCATGCCCAAAGCGCTTTACATATTACATCATATTATATTACTCATGCACACACACGCACACACATATTCAAACACTTTATTATTATTAATATTTTTTTAAATTACTCATTTATTTCAGACTATGACATAAAAAAGTAAAAGCTAGACAACACATAATATTATAAATTAATATATTGCATTGCTAAAGGTAATGTACAGTATGTAAGCGATGATCCAGTTATGACTGAAAGGGATCGAGTGAGAAGAAGATTACCGTATTTCCTTGAATTGCTGCCGGGGCGCTAATTAATTTTAAACCTCTTCTCACTCCTGCGCTTACCAAAGGCATGTGGTAAAATTAAGCATGCGCTAATTGTTTTAAAACTCGATCCTCCCACTCCGGCACTTACCAAAGGTATGCAGTACAAATTTGAGTGTGATGCAAGCTTGGACCTTAAATCCTACTGAACAGCTCTTAATCTCCTTCCCTTTATGCGATTTCAAATTACCGGTATTGAAATCGGCCTCCTCCATTTTGAAACTGATGACAGGGGAAGTGTCACTCGTGACGTCACACGTTTGACTAGGCGGTATTACAAAGCATGCGCTAATTATTTTGGGAAGCGAGTTTGACCCGGCAGTAATTCAAGGCAGGCGCTTACTATGTGCCCTGTGGCAATTCAAGGAAATACGGTATTTATTTTATTTCCACTATCAATCTCCATTCAGTGATTTGGATATTTAGTTTCACTGTTACTTTGTTTAAGGATTAATACAAATGTTGTTTCATGCTGGCATTACCACAGGTAACAATAACTGTTACACTGCAACAATAATTTGTACCAACAATGTAGGAAGAATGAATATACCCATCTATCCATCCATCCATCCATCCATCCATTTTCTACCGCTTATTCCCTTTAGGGTCGCGGGGGGCGCTGGTGCCTATCTCAGCTACAATCGGGCGGAAGGTGGCGTACACCCTGGACAAGTCGCCACTTCATCACAGGGCCAACACAGATAGACAGACAACATTCACACTCACATTCACACACTAGGGCCAATTTAGTGTTGCCAATCAATTACCTATCCCCAGGTGCATGTCTTTGGAAGTGAGAGGAAGCCGGAGTACCCGGAAGGAACCCACGCAGTCACGGAGAGAACATGCAAACTCTCTTGGACGAGACGGCACAATACATCAAGGCCGCAGGAACAGAGAAACACTGCACACACACACACACACACACACACACACACACACACACACACACACACACGCACGCACACACGCACACACACACACACACACACACACACACAAAAATATATACGCCACACATACACCCCGCCCCCAACCCAACGCCCTCGACGCAAATCCCATAGGGTTGATGAATGGATGGTCAGCGCCTGAAGAGCTGCGGCCTACCATCATGACCTTGAACTACCTTCCCTCTGTTGCTAGATATCTCGCGATGTATGTTGTAATATGTTTATGTGCTTTGCTATTGAGTTTTTTTCCCACTCCAGACTGGGCCCCCTTAGGAGCCCAGTCTAGATTGTATTTTTTTACTCATCCTTCCCCAGCGTTTACCTTTTTCCCATCTTTTACGGGGCGCCTTATGGCGACCCATCAGCGTTCTTGTTCTGTAACCCTGTACACTGTTTGTTTGTCTAATTTTGAACAGGTTTGTGCTGAAAACAAAGTTTCGTTGTACTTGTGCAATGACAATAAAGACCTATCCTATCCTATCCTATCCTATCTTCATGAGTACTGCGATGAGGTGGCGACTTAACCAGGGTGTACCCCGCCTACCACCCGAATGCAGCTGAGATAGGCTCCAGCGACCCCGAAAGGAACAAGCGGTAGGAAATGGATGGAAGTTCATGAGGATCAAAAAAGGCAGTTCCCTGTTTAGTTTGTCCCACACGGCTCGCCGTCGACACAATTGACAGCTGGCTCCCGTAGTCAACATGGCGGAGGATAGCCTGCTTGCAAGCAAAGATGAAAACATTTTATACGATTTACTTGTTATTACCGAATGGCCGCCCGAGACTGACACGCAGGTTAGTTGGCTCTAAATTCACTTCTCATGCCCAACTTTTCTATTTCAATGTTTCTGCCCTCATTTTCGCTTTCGAACGTGAACTATTACTAAACGTTGAAGTCAACGGTAAGCAGAGCCACGTTGCATAAACATTTTATATTTTCAATATAAACTCCTATTAACTATAACCTTTGATGGATGCTTCTCTACCTTTGTCACGTTTTCAATCAATACAAGTGCAATTACGTCCTAAAAAAAAAAAAGCCCTCAAAACCAATTGCAACGAATGCATAGCCCAACACATCCCACAGGGATCAATACTTGTTCAATCTTTATATAAATTAATTTGTGAAGTTACAAAACATTTTAAAGTTAGTATCATTCGAGGTGGATCACAACAGCGTTTTGTTTAGGAGAAAACTAAATTATGGAATGGATTAAGTAAAGAAGTTAAACATTGTACTGATATGATCTAGTTTAAGAGGCTGTTCAAATTAATAGTTCTTACAAAGTACAAAGAAGAAGAATTATGAGAAACACTTTCAACCTTATTGAATATAAAATATTCTTCATCTCAGTATGTTGGTAATGACTGAATTAATTAAGTACATGTTACAGAACTGTTGTATTACTCATTCACGGATGTCATTTTACTATTTTGCTGTGAAACGGGTCAGTGAATGAATGTATATATTTGTGGGGGCTCTGACGTGGGAAAGGGGTAGGATTAAATAAGCTTCGCTTCTTCCTACTCCTTTTCGGACATGATGTGATGTGAGGTGATAATAAATTGTCTGTATTGTATTGTAAATGTGTTCATGTTCGAAATAAACTAAGAAAGAAAGAAGAAGAAGAAAGAAAGGACACAGAAGAAGATATTACAAATAATAAATAATAACAGAAGAAAAGACTCCAAAAAGGGACAAGCGGTAGGAAAATGGATGGATGGATGAACAAATTGAAGACATTTGTTTTTTAGTCCTGTCCAGCTACTAGGGCAGTGGTTCTTAACCTTGTTGGATGTATGGAACCCCACCAGTTTCATATGTGCATTCACAGAACCCTTCTTTAGTGAAAAATATATATTTTTTTTTTTGGGAAATTCAAGACAAAGTTCTATGTTTTTGGTAACCCTTTCGTATGGAGAACATATTCTAAGTAACAAAGACTTAATTTAGTTATTTGGACACTAGGGGAACATATTCTAAGTAACAAAGACTTAATTTAGAGTTATTTGGACACTAGGGGAACATATTCTAAGTAACAAAGACTTAATTCAGAGTTATTTGGTTAGGGTCAGGGTTAGAGGGTTAGGGTTATAATAAGGACATGCCGAATAAGGCATTAATAAGTACTTAATAATGACTAGTTAAGAGCCAATATGTTACTAATTTGCATGTTATTAAGCAACTAATTGATAGTGAATATGTTCCCCATACTAAAGTGTTACCATGTTTTTTTTACTGGTGCACAAAATGAACCGTGCATGTACACCAACTTGTTCAAACAACACAACCAACACAGTGCATAAACTTGTAACAAATTACACACCTGCAAATCATTCAGCTGTTGCCATATTTGTAATACACCGATAAGGAGAAGTTTGTATTCATACGATGAGTCGGGTGTGTTTTGACCTCCGCCGAACCCCTGAGGCCGACTCACCGAACCCCTGGTGTTCGATCAAACCCAGGTAAGGACCACTGTACTAGGGCAAATCATAAATGGTTGATGAAGATGCCCTTATCGCCTGTAAACATTTACTTTACAAAAGAAGTTTGGGATACTTCTCTTGTTGCCTTATGTATATTTGAGTTTATTAAATGGATATACATTATTATTTGGTGCAGGAGTGGATAGAAAAAAAAGGAAGACAGAGGGGGAAATTGTGGGGACATGAGGGGGATAAGACAAAGAGACAACAACAACAGCAAACACAACTATAACAATAACAACAACAACAACAATAGAACAACGTCATCAAATAGGAAATGTACAAATATGATGGTGAAAATGATAGCAAAGAAGCAGAAATGAAACAAATATTAATACACAAATGACTATGAACATTATTACACTACAAATGGAGCAAAACGAATACCAATATACGTAGCAATAATTGATCATTAATAATATCAATAATTACCTCAATTATCAACAATACAATTGTTCAAATGCAACAATACATACCGGTATATGTAATGATAACTTGAAATACAAAAAAAGCAGATGAATGTAGGGGAATAAAGAGAAGCCAACTATATTAACCTACTTGATTGTTATAGTAACAATAGGTTAAGCTTTGTCAATGTGCGATGTGTTACCCAGTTTCCCCTAGAGCAACAACGTTAATATATATTTGATGAAACATGATTATATGCATGAGTGTATGTATGTATATTGTACTTGTATATGTACGTTATGTGTATATGTATGTTTGCACAATGAATGTTTATGTACAGTATGTAGGAAGAAGAGATGGTTTGACACAAAACAGACTATCCTTAAACCTCAGTAAAATTAAAATAATGCTATTCGGTAACAGTAGAAGGGAAAGTCAAACACAAATACAAATGGACGGAATAGAAATTAAAAGAGTAAATTAAACCAAATTTGTAGGTATTATGAAAGATGATAAAATGGACTAGAAATCTCATGTAAAAAATGGACAACATAAAGTAGCAAGAAACATGTCAATAATGAATGAATATATTCTAGTCCAAAAATCACACCATATTCTCTACTGCTCGCTAGTTTTACCATATCTGAGTTATAGTGCAGAAATATGGGGAAATAATTTCAAAAGTACACTTCATTCATTAACAATGTTACAAAGAAAGACCAGTTAGAATATTACATAATGTTGGATATAGAGAACATTCATTTCAAAGCCTTTATTCATTGAATCGAAAATACCGAAATTCCACGACATAGTGAATTTGCAAACAGCTAAAACTACACACAAAGCAAACTACAATCTGCTGCCCAATATCATACATCAATTCTTCTCAACAAAAGAGGAGGGATATAATATTAGAGAAAATAATTTAAAACATTTGTACGCATGTACAACACTCAAGACCTTGAGTATATCAGTATATGGAATTAAATTATGGCATGGATTAAGCAAATAAATCAGACAATGTTCTAATGTAATCCACTTCAAGAAACTCTTCAAACCTAAAGTGTTTACAAAGTACAAAGAAGAAGAACGATGATAAACATTCTGAATTTATTTCATCCATCCATTCATTTTCTTGATAATCTTACTTATCCCACCGTATGAAATATAACTTACTTTGCTCATTATTTATTTATTTATTTCTAATGTTATTACTTATATAGTATATTGTAAATACATTGAGAACAGGAAGTGAACAAAGGTTTTACCAACTATTATGTAAAGGAAAAGGGGTAGGATTAAAAAAGCTCTGCTTCTTCCTACTCCTTTTCGAACATGTTGAATAGAGAAACTGGAAATTATGATGTATCATGTTGTATGCATGCATGTTCCAAATAAACTCAAACTCAACTCAACTCAATATCTTTGCAGCAACGAGGCAACAAAGAACATGACACCTCTATTATTGCAAAAACAGTGACAGGTAAGTCTGTCCTAACTCTTAAGGACATGCTAATACTATATTTAGTAATAATAAAATAGTACGTTCAGATGTATGACCATTCATTCTATTTTCCCACAGGCCCATTCAGATTAATCCTGCACTATTTGTGGTACAGGTAAGGTCATTTATATTCCTCTAATACAGCTGTATAGTCATGTAGCTAAATATTATCATGCACTTAAAGAAGTTCACCAAAAGTTATCTTTGCATATAATAAAATGGTACCATGCTAATATTATATCATTTCAATTGTTGATTGTAAAAAGTGCCACAGGTGTATTTGTTGTATGATTATACATTATTTGTAATCCTCCTTAGAGACTTCACAGGATTAAAAAATACAATATTTGAATGAAATAAGACTTAAAAAGTAATTTAATGTAAATAATTTGTTTATTTTATTAAAAATAATGTCTCGTTTCTTTCATCAAAAGAGTCAGAAAGCTTGATTCAAGATGGAATGATTCGAATTACGCTATTGATACCGCTGTCCACTGGGGTGTTGAATAAGTAGTTATAAAAAACAATAAATAATAATAAAATAAGAATAATATAATGGTGCTATTATTGTTGTTATTGTGTTTACAGCATAAAAACAGAAAACTACTGTACAGTCCCCGGGATCTGGACAATTCCAGATGGGCTATTTGGATTTTGGGCCACAAGGGCCGATAACATAATATCTGGTTATTTTCCGTTTCAACCTGTTCTATTGACACTTCTGTTAAAATGTAATAATCACTTATTCTTCTATCGTTTGATACTTTACATTAGTTTCGGATGATACCACAAATTTAGGTATCGATCCGATACCACATAGTTACAGGGTCATACGTTGGTCATATTCCATCTATCCATCCATTTTCTACCGCTTATTCCCTTTCGGGGTCGCGGGGGGCGCTGGCGCCTATCTCAGCTACAATCGGGCGGAAGGCGGGGTACACCCTGGACAAGTCGCCACCTCATCGCAGTGGTCATATTTTAAGTTCTCTTTTTTTTTTCATTTTTTTTTTTATTGACATCCAGCATCAGACATTCCTATCCATCACATCATATTCAAATACATCATATATCTGTTGTCTGCCCTAAATGTCAAAATATATTTTTTTGTTTATATCCCAACCATACCACACCCCACCTAAAGAAAAGAAAGAAACAGCAGAAAAACTAATTAGTATTTGCAGATACATCAATTAAGTAAAGAAAAAATAAATAATAATACATTATTAATAATAATGTGGTGAAGAAGGAGCTGAGCCGGAAGGCAAAGCTTTCAATTTACCGGTCGATCTACGTTCCCATCCTTACCTATGGTCATGAGCTTTGGGTCATGACCGAAACGACAAGATCACGGGTACAAGCGGCCGAAATGAGTTTCCTCCGCCGGGTGGCGGGGCTCTCCCTTAGAGATAGGGTGAGAAGCTCTGCCATCCGGGAGGAGCTCAAAGTAAAGCCGCTGCTCTTCTACATCGAGAGGAGCCAGATGAGGTGGTTCGGGCATCTGGTCAGAATGCCCCCAGAACGCCTCCCTAGGGAGATGTTTAGGGCCCGTCGAACCGGTAGGAGGCCACAGGGAAGACCCAGCACACGTTGGGAAGACTATGTCTCCTGGCTGGCCTGGGAATGCCTCGGGATCCCCTGGGAAGAGGTGGATGAAGTGGCTGGGGAGAGGAAAGTCTGGGCGTCCCTGCTTAGGCTGCTGCCCCCGTGACCCAATCTCGGATAAGCGGAAGAAGATGGATGGATGGATGGATGGATGGATAATAATAATAATCAGAATTAAAATATTCTGTTAAAATGTAATAATCATGTATTCTTCTGTTGTTGGATACCTTACATTAATTTTGGATGATACTACAAATTTGGGTATTAATCCGATACCAAGTAGTTACAGGATCATACATTGGTCATAATTTAAGTTTTATCATGTGTCCAGGGACGTATTTTCTGAGTTTATGAATATAATATGAATTTAAAAGAAACAATATTTTGTGAAAATAAAAAATATAGATGTAGTGGCCTAGTGGTTAGAGTGTCCGCCCTGAGATCGGTAGGATGTGAGTTCAAACCCCGGCTGAGTCATACCAAAGACTATAAAAATGGTGCCCATTACCTCCCCGCTTGGCACTCAGCATCAAGGGTTGGAATTGGGCGTTAAATTACCAAAAATGATTCCCGGGCACGGCCACCGCTGCTGCCCACCGCTGCTGCCCACCGCTGCTGCCCACCGCTGCTGCCCACCGCTGCTGCCCACCGCTGCTGCCCACCGCTGCTGCCCACCGCTGCTGCCCACCGCTCCCCTCACCTCTTAGGGTGTGAACAAGGGTGATGGGTCAAATGTAGAGAATAATTTTGCCACACTTGATTGATTGATTGAAACTTTTATTAGTAGATTGCACAGTTCAGTACATATTCCGTACAATTGACCACTAAATGGTAACACCCAAATAAGTTTTTCAACTTTTTTAAGTCGGGGTCCACGTTAATTAATTCATGGTACAAACATATACTATCCGCATAATACAGTCATCACACAAGTTAATCATCATAGTATATACATTGAATTATTTACATTATTAATAATCCGGGGGGTGGGAGGGGACCTTTGGTTGATATCAGTACTTCAGTCATAAACAATTGCATCAACAGATAAATGGACTTTGAAACAGTGTAGGTCTTACTTAGCAGGATATGTACAGCGAGCAGAGAACATAGTGAGTTCAGATAGCATGAGAACAAGTATATACATTAGAAAAACATTTGATTATTTACATTAGGTTATTTACAATGGGATGTGAATGGAGGAGGGTATTAGTAAAGTGTTGAAGTTGCCTGGAGGTGTTGTTTTAGAGCGGTTTTGAAGGAGGATAGAGATGCACTTACTTTTACACCTGTTGTGAGTGCATTCCACATTGATGTGGCAAAGAATGAGAATGAGTTAAGACCTTTGTTGGATCGGAATCTGGGTTTAACGTGGTTGTGGTTATGGCGGTTATTTATGTTAAGGAAGTAGTTTGACATGTACTTCGGTATCAGGGAGGTGTAGCGGATTTTATAGACTAGGCTCAGTGCTAGTTGTTTTACTCTGTCCTCTACCCTGAGCCAGCCCACTTTGGAAAAGTGGGTTGGAGTGAGGTGTGATCTGGGGTGGAGGTCTAAAAGTAACCGGAGTAGCTTGTTCTGGGATGTTTGGAGTCTAGATTTCAGGGTTTTGGAGGTGCTGGGGTACCAGGAGGTGCAAGCGTAATCGAAAAAGGGTTGAATGAGAGTTCCCGCTAGAATCTTTATGGTGCTTTTGTTGACCAGAGAGGAGATTCTGTAGAGGAATCTCGTTCTTTGATTGACCTTTTTGATTACCTTGGTTGCCATTTTATCACAGGAAAGACTGGCCTCTAGAATGGAACCTAGGTAGGTGATCTCATCTTTCCTGGTGATAACAATGTTACCCACTTTTATAGTGAAGTCACTGACTTTCTTAAGGTTGATATGGGACCCAAATAGGATGGATTTTGTTTTACTCAAGTGTATGGATAGCTTGTTGTCAGCGAGCCAGGTGCAAATATTAAGGAGTTCAGCACTGAGGATTTGTTCCACCTGTGACTTGTCCTTGCCGGATACCAGCAGGGCCGAGTCATCCGCAAACAGGAACAATTCACAGTGGCCTGCTGATGGCATGTCATTTACGTATATTAGGAACAGTAAAGGTCCTAGTATACTGCCTTGTGGGACTTCACAGTGTACTGAGAGGGGTGGGGGGGACTCGGTGCCGTTCACCTCTACCACCTGTTTCCTCCCCTCCAAATACTGAGAGGGGTGGGGGGGACTTGGTGCCGTTCACCTCTACCACCTGTTTCCTCCCCTCCAAATAAGATTACACCCAGCGCATGAGGTTTTATCGAATCCGATTGCGCTGAGCTTATCCAACAGTATAGCGTGGTTAACGGTGTCAAAGGCCTTCTGAATGTCCAGCATGACCATGCCGCAGTATTTGCCCGCATCCACCTCATGTTTGATGTGGTCGGTCAGATAGAGAAGTCATGTGTCAGTGGAGTGGTTAGTTCTGAAGCCGGATTGGAATTTGTACATTAGTTTATTAGTAGCAAGGTATCTAGCAACCTGTTCATAAACTATTTTTTCCATTACTTCTGAAATGGAACTGAGAATAGAAACAGGTCGGTAGTTACCGGGTTCTAATTTGCTTTTTTATAAAGGGGGGTTACTCTTGCTATCTTGAAATCCTTGGGTACTTGGGCTTGTTCGATTGAGAGGTTTATTATATGTGTGATTATTGGGGCAATTGTGGTGGCACAGTCCATGAGGAATCTGGAGGGGGATATTGTCAAGGCCTGTGGCCTTGTTTGGGCGGAGCGCGCTCAATTTATTAAGCACCTCGTCAGCTGAGACCATTTCTAATTTGAAATTGTTGTTGATTACTCCTAACTTTCTGTGATGGGACAGATTGTTAACGAGAGTTGTGGCTATGCAGGTGAAAAAGGTGTTAAGTCTGCTTGCTACCTCCATTTTGTCTGTAATGAAGGAGTCACCCTCCTTGATGTTGATGTTGGTGAGTCTGGTTTTAAGTTTCTGGCTGCATCCAGGAAGCTAGTTGTTGAGAATTTTCCAAGACTCATATGGCTTATTTGTGTTTTCCTCTATTTTGTCATTTAAGTAATTGTTTTTAAGGATTTAGTCAGGTTGTTATATTTCTTAATTTATTGCATTGCTTTTTTGAGTGTTGAAAGGAGTGATTTGAGGTTATTATTATTGGGTTGTTTATTTACTTTGGTTTTACACTTTTGGTATTTGAAGTATTTTCTGTCTCTGTCTTTTATGGCAGCTATTAGGTCTGGATTGATCCATGGTTCAGAGTGGGCTTTGATCCTGACTGTTCTCACGGGAGCCATATCATTTAGTATCGCTAGGAACGCTGTTTTGAAGCGATCCCAAGCATCTTCAACCAGGTTGCTCATGAGGACAGGGGACCAGTCCCACTCACCTAATTTATCACTGGAGAATGTTTTAAGGGATCTGGATTGAGCTGTTAGGTGGCCATAGGCTTTGGGTTTAGTTATTTTGCGCGTGCAGAAGGTTATATAATGGTCGCTAAGACCACAGATCATGACCCCACTATTTTTCATGTTATGCTGGTCTGATGTAAGGATGAGATCTATGGTTGATTGGGTGGAAACACACATGTGTGGGGAGTGTTATTAGCTGGGAGAGAGCGTGCAGATTACAGAACTTGCTGTAAGATTTGAAGACAGGCGCATCATTGAGAGGCCCATCGTTCGTCATCCAGAGGATGGGGCAGGGGGGACCAGGTAGGAGTGGTGGGGTTGACGTGGTTTTCGCGGCTTTTGGTTAGGTGGAGAACAATGACCAGGGATTTAGGAAGAGTCCCCTGAAACCTGTGTAGGCCGTTGGGGGTCCAGGTGAAGCGGTGATGACCCTCAGGGTTTCGGGAGAGGTTAGGAGGACCTCCGCACTGCCGACTTTCTTGGCGGCCAGGGTGTCGTCAAAAGCCATTACGCCGTCCGCCGCCAAGTCGCCGTCCTCACCGGTGTCTGAGCTGTCTTCAGGCCGCCGACCGCTGGGACGCAGTTGAGCTCGTGTGGTGATGAATAAGTCAGAGCTGGCGTAGGTGGAGAGCCAATGTTTTTAGCATAGCTCCGACGAGGTCCCGCAGCTACGCTAGCTTCCTCGGCGTCGTTAGCAACAACATTGCTAGGCTTCGCCAGGCGAGACAACATCAACTGGGTGGTTATTGGTCCGGGGTTTAGTTCAGTGTCTCCTGAGAGTAGAAGTAACAGTAAAATTGTAGATCTTCGGTCTATCCTACCAGTCAGGGGCTTGTTTCTTCTGAGGCATGAGTGGATCACATTCCCTTCGAAGCACAGGTGCTTCGTTGATGAATTACCAAGGAGGTAGAAATCACAGTGATTGTCCATTTTGCGTTCACGACTCTCACTTTCAAGAGGGTATTGTATCCGTGGTGGTTTCAAATATAAATCCGTGATCCACAGTAGAAAAATGATGAAGTGTGGGATCATCCGAGCGGTTGATTGTATTCCCGAGTGGGAGCGAAAGAAAATGCGACTGCTCATCTTGTCATCTTGGCGTCCGGACACCTACTGTGTGTGTGACAATCAATCATTGGTACTTTAACTTTTTTTTTTTTTTTTTTTTAACTTAGTATTGGCTAGATACGCTCTTGCACTTGGTATCATTGCAGTGAATGTCAGGTGTGGATCCACCCATGGCATTTGTTTACAATGTGATGTCGGTGAGCTATCGTATCCTACGGTGTGTAGTGAAGCATGTTTAGCTATTCCTCTACCTGCGGGGATTATACTTGTAAGAAACATACTTTATTTGTCGCCATGGAGGCGAGGATTAGGGATTTAGAAGGAGCTAAAACACTGCTAGCGAGCTAGCCATGTCTTAAAGCACTTCTTCCTGAGGGCGTTTCAGTGTTATAACTTCACCTTTATCGTTAGTTTTTAAGCCAAAATGCGTCCGCTCTCCCTTTTCTGTCTACTCACTGTCTGATTGTGAGTATTCTGTGATTGTGAGCTGCCGAACATGCTCCTCTGCTAAAAAAACTGGCAATGTCATGACGTGACGACAAGGCGGCGTCATGCCCATTAAAAAAAAAAAAATATGGCGAACCGGTACTTTTCAAGCAGAGTATAGTATTTTTTTTTGTTCATTAGTACCGGATATTATACTAGTAGCAGTATTAGGGCTTGGCGATATGGCCTTTCTTTAATATCTTGATATTTTTAGACCATATCGCGATACACAATATATATCTCGGTATTTTGCCTTAGCCTTGAATTAACACTTGATGCATATAATTACAGTAGCATGATGATTGTATGTGTCGACATTAAAACATTCTTGTTCCTACTGCATTAATATATGCTCATTTTAAACTTTCATGCAGAGAAGGAAATCACAACTAAGTCAATTGACCAAAACTGTATTTATTAAACAGTTATTAAGCAGTGGCACAAACGTTCATGCCATTTCAAAACAGAAAGTGCAAGATTGTCAGAGACATTTTAAAACAAGCTATTAGTGTACTTTTGTGCATGATGTCACCAAGATGACATATAGAAACAAAACTAAATTAAAGTGCACTTTTTGTACAGAACGCCACTAAAATAGTTTTAAACAAATAAAGTGCACTTTTGTGCATGATGTCACACAATATATTTCAATAACTGCCAAATAAAAATGAGCTGCATAATAGGAACTCAAATAGTGTTCGTCCTTCGCTATGTGGTAGGTTACTGCGGACATTATCTCCTTTTGTTGTTGACTATTTTTTTCATACGGTGTTGATCTGGAAATGTTTGACTCGACATTTTGATGGTCTGTGTGTGTGCACCGAATCGAGTTGTTGACATGCGGAGATAGCACTCTTCATTCTCTAGCAGGTGACTTCTCAAATGATGCTACATGTTAGCAGTAATGCTACTTTTTGTAGCAACGCTTTTGCCCCACACTTGACAAATTACGGTTGTCTGTTCGACATATTCCCACCATAAGCCAAACCACCGCCAGACGATGGAGCCCCTGCTGTTTTTCTTGGGAATTAATTCTTCCTTCATTTGTTACCAGATTCACACCTTCTTTCTCTCGTATTACCACTCGCACCACAGTTAACGTTACTCATGCTGCTACCGCTCTGCTCCGCAAGGGCATATACGTATGTGACGTATGTAAGAAGGTGTGCTTGCTGTCTGTGAGAAGGAGAGACAAGAAAGAGTGAGAAGAGCCTGTAGTGCAGGGGCGCTCACACTTTTTCTGCAGGTGAGCTACTTTTCAATTGACCAAGTCGAGGAGGTCTACCTCATTCCTATTTATAATTTATATTTATTTATTTATGAAAGAGACATTTTTGTTAACAAGTTAATGGTGTTTAATGATAATACAAGCATGTTTAACACACATAGATTCCTTTCTTTCATGAAGACAAGAATATAAGTCGGTGTATTTGATTCTGATGACTTGCATTGATTGGAATTAGAAAGTGGTGCTGATAACGTCCGCATTTTCAAATTGAGGAAAAAAAAAGTCCTCCTTTCTGTCCAATACCACATGAAAGTGGTTGGATTTGGCATCTCATTTGTCCAACTTGCATACTCGTTTTTAAACACTTTGTTATGAGAGTAGCACATGTGTGTGGCCCTTTAATGTCTGGCAGCAGGTGAGTGACGTCAGTGAGTGTGCGGGTGGGCAAGCAAGTGAGAAAGCGGTCGCTGAGGGCGGGGGAGAAATACATTGGCATCAAACTCCGTAGCTTGCTAGCTTGTGCACGCTAGCTTTCTGAGACTCTTATTTTGTTAGCACAGGCAGGATGAAACAGGTCTTTTATGGTGAAGACAGGAACTGTGTAGTCGGTCTTTAGAGTTTTGACAGTAGGTACGGAGTCTCTAGAAATAAAATGTTTTTCTCTGCGTCCGCCCTGTTAGTGATTTTTTTCTTAAATATGAGCTCGCAGCAGCCAGCGTCATCTCACAAGATCCTCGGGTGCCGAGAATGTCAAACAACTGACGAAAGTGAAGTCTTGGTATGATTGATGATTGCTCATTTTTATGTATATTTTTTAATGACTGGCTTGAGATCGACTGACACACCCTCCGAGATCGACCAGTCGATCGCGATCGATGTAATGCCCACCCCTGCTGTAGTGTAATGCCAGCAGCTAAAAGCAACTGCGTGAGAACGTATACTCGAATTTCACGATATATACATCCATCCATTTTCTACCGTTTATTCCCTTTTGGGGTCGCGGGGGCCGCTGGCGCCTATCTCAGTTACAATCGGCCGATATAGTCATTTTCTATATCGCACGGAGACAAACCCGCGATATATTGAGTATATCTATATATCGCCCAGCCCTAACTGGTATACCGTACAACCCTAACAGAGAGGGCCGTTACCTCGACACCATGTCGGTCACTCATGCGCAGTTCGTGAATCCTAGTACAAACAGAACAAAATGGACAATAATAGAAGCAAAGGTGGCGCTAAAAAAGTGAGAAATAAAAAAGTAAGCAGTGTGACGTGGTCTCATGTGTCAAACTTAACCAATCTTTTCATCAAAAGGAGATGTCGGGATGAAAAAGAAATTCTAGATGAAGGAGGATGAAACAAGTAAGGCAAGATGTAAAACAAAATACAACTGCCTTCAAACCATCGTTGAAGTTCTTGAATTATGTGGTGGTATAATATTAATAAAAGCGAGATGCGACGGCACGTAACTTAAAAGGGAAACATTTCTGTAGTACATTATTATATTTCTTTGTGTAGCTACTCAGAAGCAGCCAGCATTCCAGTTTGTTTGCATTGTGCCAATAATTCCTGAGCGGGCCAGTAGAATATTTTACATTGAGTGAACATTGTTAGACTTAAAGGGGAACTGCACTGTTTTGGAATGTTGCCTATCATTCACACTCCCCATGTAAGACAAGAACACAATGATGTTTTTCTTTTTTTATGCATTTTAAGTAGTGATACAGTATATGGAAAATACGAGGTGGGTACAATGGTAGCTAATGGGAGAACACACTCATTAAGCCCTCTAAAAAACATCCAATAACTTCTAACAATACTCCATTTACTGTACATCTCGTAACCAGAATATTAACCAAGTATTACAATATTGTTATTACAAGCACTAAAGCAGACAACCTACTTTTCGTGGCGATGTGATCACGTTGATGGAGTGTTTTGGATTTTTTTTTTAAAGCGCTTAATAGGCGAAATAGTGTGACTTCCAATATGCTCCATTGTTTGCTGACTTTTGGTAACATTTATTTACAAGTTCTAATGCAGAAACGCATCTGTGCTTATCTCACATAAGGACTGTGGGCGATAGACAAAATCTCTCAAATGAGCAGATCCCCTTTAAAGGACACGTAGTGTCCAGATGAATGAAATTTCAGTTCTCTTTATGTATTTTTTGCCCCTGGAAATGAAGTCCATCCATCCATCCATCCATCATCTTCCGCTTATCCGAGGTCGGGTCGCGGGGGCAGCAGCCTAAGCAGGGAAGCCCAGACTTCCCTCTCACCAGCCACTTCGTCTAGCTTTTCCCGGGGGATCCCGAGGCGTTCCCAGGCCAGCCGGGAGACATAGTCTTCCCAACGTGTCCTGGGTCTTCCCCGTGGCCTCCTGCCAACTGGACGTGCCCTAAACACCTCCCAAAGCAGTCATTTCTCGTTATATCGATTAGTTTTCAAATAATGGGCAGCTGGAATAGGCTCCAGCCACCATGACCCCGGGAGGGACAAGTGTTAGAAAATAGATGGATGGATGGATGGTAGATAACTAACTGTACTAGGAACGACCCCTTTCCATTGCCAGACTTGATATGCCGCCCCCTGTCGTCTACAGAACTGGAGTTCATTTCCATGCACAGGCAGTGCGAATAAAAACATGTAAAACTATAATATTTATCAATTAAATGGGCTGTTTGCAACATTTATACAGATGCCAAAATCGCGCTAATTTTCCAATGTATTTTACACATTACACCCCGCCCTCCCTAACGTCTTCTTGGACGTAATGACGTAATTACATACATACGTGACATGGAATGCTTTTATATGTGTGCGCGCCATCCATGCGTCTAGGTGTGGACAAAACAGGGTAGGTGACTGCCGTAAACAACAATTAAATAAACATTTCATTACATAAACCGAAAAAAATGGTAACTCAAGAATGGTGTTGAATACATTTTTGGCTTAGAAAAATGCATCCATGAGCAAGTTGTAATCAGCCCATTTAATTGCATGTTTTTGTTGCCCTGGTCCATGATTATTTTAAAACTGATACATTTAAACATTATGAGCAAAAAATAAATATAAAGGAATCGCCATTTCTGAATTTCCCTTCTCTTTCATTTCCACTTCCAGGGTTTTCCACGCATTCATTTATTTGTGGCAGCCCGCCACGAACGAATTACGGCCGCCACAAAAAAAAAAAAAAAAATATAAAAAAAAATATATATATATATATAATTTTTTATTTATTTATTTATTTCGGCTTTTGACTCGCTCGCCCGCTCATAAAAGCAATGGGACTCTGTCTGTGAATGGAGCTTGTAGTTACATATTATATAAATATGTAAATATTATATAAATATGTATATATATATGTACATAAAGTGTTGTAATTATATTCCAACTCCGCGTTCTTCTTGGTCATCGCCGCCGCCGCTGCCCCACCGCTGCCCCACCGCTGCCCCCACCGCTGCCCCCCCATCACCCCCTCCCCCCATTGAATGAATTAATTTTTGACTTCAAAAAGAGATTTTTGCAAATTTATAAAAAAAATAAATAAATTTGATCACATGAAGAAAAGTACTCATAGCCTTTCCCATGAAGCTTAAAACTGAGCTCAGCGGCATTCTGTTTCTACTGATCATCCTTAAGCTGTTTCTACTGCTTTATTGGAGTCCACCTATGTAAATTCAGTTGATTGGACATTATTTGGAAAGGCACACGCGTGTCATTATTTAAGGTCCCACACCTGACCGTACATGGCAGAGCACAAACCAAGCATGAAGTAGAATTAATGGTCCAAAGACCTTTGAGACAGGATTTTCTTGAGGCACACATTTGGGGAAAGGTACAGAAAAATATCTGCTGCCTTGAAGGTCCCAATGAGCACAGTGGCATATATTATTTGTAAATGGAAGAAGTTTTGGAACCACCAAGACTCTTCCTAGAGCTGGCCGTCCATCTAAACTGAGCCATCAGGGGAGAAGACGTCAGGGAGGTGGGGAAAATTATCAAGTTTTAGATGCATCGCAATTCGGACATGGCCGATTATAGAATCGATTAGTTAACGTCAATAACCGATAATCAATTTGTTTATTGTAAATAAAGTAATGCAGACGGTTCTAAAATGTCGCTGTCTGCAGCGAGGCACCTCACCGTTAGGTCCGACCAGCTCCTTTATTCTATGGAACTTATGTTCCAGTTTTGCACACATTTTCATTGTTGGGATAAATTGAACTTTTTCTTATTCCAAATTATTATTTTTTTTTTAAGTTGCAAGTGATAGACGCTTATGTAGTGAAACAAAAATTGTAGAACTGCATCAGTATATATTAATTAAAAATGCATCGATAATCAATTTTTTATTTAATCGTAGCTCCTGAATCGTAATCAAATCGTAAGGTGTCCAAAGATTCCCACCTCTAGTTGTCAGGGAGGTGACTGAGCAATTTTTCTTCCAATTTTTCATATGTGTGAGCAAACACCAAAACTCCTTGAGCATTCAGTGGTGCACATGTGAGCGACGGCAGACGTGCAACCTGTTATGCGCTCATCTTTTTATTCGATTTTGTGCGCCGCCTAGATTTGCCGTGCGCAGAGGACCCATGAGCAGTGTGCAATTGCACAGGAGCGTACCTTAGACCAGTGGTTCTCAACCTTTTTTCAGTGATGTAACCCTTTGAACATTTTTTTTTAATTCAAGTACCCCCTACTCAGAGCAAAGCATTTTTGGTTAAAAAAAAGAGATAAAGAAATAAAATATAGCACTATGTCATCAGTTTCTGATTTGTAAAATTGTATAGCAATGCAAATATTGCTCATTTGTTGTAGTCTTTCTTGAATTATTTGGGGAAAAAAAGATATAAAAATAACTAAAAACGTGTTGAAAAATAAACAAGTGATTCAATTATAAATAAAGATTTCTGCACATAGCAGTAATCATCATCTTAAAGTGCCCTCTTTGGGGATTGTAATAGAGATCCATCTGGATTCATGAACTTAATTCTAAACATCCATTCATCCATCCATCCATCCATCCATCCATCCATCCATCCATCCTTTTTTTTACCGCTTATTCCCTGTGGGGTAGTGGGGGGCGCTGGTCCCTATCTCAGCTGCAATCGGGCGCATTTCTTCACAAAAAAAGAATTCTTTATGGAACATGTCTAGAAAAAATCTAGCTGTCAACACTGAATATTGCATTGTTGCATTTCTTTTCACAGTTTATGAACTTGCATTCATATTTTGTTGAAGTAGTATTCAATAAATATATTTATAAAGGATTTTTTTATTGTTTTTTTTTTTTAGAATATTTAAAAAAAATCTCACGTACCCCTTGGCATACCTTCAAGTACCCCCAGGGGTATGCGTACCCCCATTTGAGTACCACTGCCTTAGACGGAACGTTGTGACCAATAACAAGATAGTCTCTCTGTCAGAGCTAAAACGTTCCTCTGTGCAGCAAGGATAACATTCTAAAAGGACAACCATCTCTGCACCAATCCATCAATCAAGCTTGTATGGTACAGTGACCAGACAGAATTCTGGAGTTTTCCAAAATGCACCTGGAAGACTCTCAGACCTTGAGACACAAAATTCTCTGGTCTGATGAGACAAAGATTGAAGTATCTGGTGTGAATGCCAGGCATCATGTTTGGACGAAATCAGGCACCGCTCATCACCAGGCCAATACCATCTCTACAGTGAAGCATGGTGTCACGATTTAACAAGCTGGCGGACCCAAAAGCAGACGAGAGGCAGATAAAAAGTCCAAAGTGTTTAATTCAGGCAGATGAGGGATGAGGGAAAGGCGTTGTTGGCTGGGGTGGAGGTGTCTGGCAGGCAGGCAGGATTAAAGGAGTTCGGCACTGGAGGCAGAGGAAAACAATGGTGAGTGGAGGAACAAGCTACCAGGAGCAAAGGCACAAACAAATGATCAACAAGATCGTCAAAATGCTGCGAGAACTGGCGAGAAGCGTTACCACTTATGGAGCTGTGAAACGACCTGGCAGCTTCGTGTGAGGAGGCCAGGTCTTTTGTGGAGTGGAGGTGATTAGTAATTGGCAGGCAGGTGAGTGGGCTGATCAGCACCAGGTGTGCAATACTGGGAAGCCAGGAATCCAAACTCTGCCCACACATGACCACACCCAGACAGACGACACAGACACACAAGACATTGCTGCGACTGTGACACACGGAGGTGGCAGCATCATGCTGTGGGGATGTTTTCAGTGGCAGGAACTGAGAGATAGTAAGATGAATGCAGCAATACACAGAGACATCCTGAATGAAAACCTGCTCCAGAGCGCTCTTTGAACGCCACTGGGGCGATGGTTCTTCTTTCAGCAGAACAATGCCCAAAGCACACAGCCAAGAACTCAAAGGAATGGGTTCAGGACAATTCTGTAAATGTCCTTGAGAGACCTAGCCTGAGCCCAGACTGGAATCCCATTGAACATCTCTGGAGAGATCTGAAAATGGCTGCATACTGGCGCTTCTCATCCAACCTGATGGAGCTTTAGAGGTGCTGCAGAAAGGAATGGGTGAAACTGCCTAAAGATAGGTGTGGCAAGCTTGTGGCATCGTATTAAAAAAACTTGAGGCTGTATTTGCTTCCAAAGGTGCATCAGCAAAGTGTTGAGCAAAGGCTGTCAATACTCATGCACATTATATTAGATAGTACTTTTTAGATAGATTTTTAGATAGTACATATGATTTTTGTTAGTGAAATGGTCTTTTTTTACATTATTAATGAATTTGCGAATATCATTATGGGTTATTTAGTGTTGAATTTTCAAGACAAAAATGCTTTTTATCAAACTTGGAATAAGGCTGTAACATAACAAAATGTGGAAAAAATTAAGCGCTGTGTATACTTTCTGAATGCACTGTAAACAATGATGCCAGATTATTTAGCACTACATAAATGAAATTTAATTGAATTGTGGAGATATATGCTGCAATTTTTTGTTTTTGTTTTTGTGAGTAATTTAATGTTACTTTAAGTGCTATTGCAAGAAATATCATAACTGTTTCACAGTCTATACAGGCCCACACTAGTAAATATGTAAATCCCACACTACAATGAAACTATACGATATATAAACCTCCGCAGTATTTTGTTAAAATATGAATTGTTTCAATCAAAATATTTTTTTTAACTTATCAAATATGCCAAAGCTTTGGAGATGACAATTTTTATGATTCAGGTGCATTTCAGTCTAGGGAAATGTTTATTTGTTCAACATTTTCACTTAGTCATCTTTTTTAAATCTACAGTATGATGAAAACCTCATTTGCTCTAAATTGGAGATTATATTTTAGAAAAATACACAACATTTGTATATCTTATGTTACAGATTACATTTGAGTTTATTACATACATTATTTTAATAAATAGCCCAGTCATGATCGAAGTTGGGCAGGTCTCAGGCATTCCACTTCACGGCTGAAAACGAGTCCCCTACTGGCTGCGTTTGTGTCTGTTTTTTAATCAAACATAGCGACTTTTCCAGGCTGTACCCCGACTTCCGCTTGAATGCAGCTGAGATAGGCTCCAGCGCCCCCCGCAACCTTGAAGGGAATAAGCAATAGAAAATTGATGGATGGAATCTAAATAGCAGCATCAGCTCTTTCACAAGCCCTTTTTATTGTCTTTGGTGGCCTCTGGTGGCTTGAGGTGGGATTGCTAAACTTAAAGTTAAACTACCACTAATAGTCACACACAGTAGTTGTGGTGATATTACCCTCTGCATTTGAGCCACCCCCTGGGATGTGAGAAGAGCAGTGAGCAACCGTTGATGCTGAGTGCCAAGCGGGGGAGGTAATGGGTCCCATTTTTATAGTCTTTGGTATGACTCGGCCGGGTTTTGAACTCACGACCTAACGATCTCAGGGCGGACACTCTAACCACTAGGCCACTCAGGTTAAGTGCCGATTAAGAGGCGGTTGGAATTAGTAAAAATGTACTACCAGCCATCTATTTTCTACCGCTTGTCCCTCTCGGGGCTGCGCAGGGGCTCGAGGCTGGTTGCTTGAGTTTATCTCAGCTTCACTCATATACAAGTTAATTAAAAATATAAAATCTAATACAACTATTAGAATATTTTTTTATTATATAAAATTATGTTACTTAAGAAATAAAAGTGATGTTGATGAATCAAAATGACTTTTAATGGAAATATTCAAGACAAGTTTATTTATAGAGCACCATTCGTACACAAGGCAATTCAAAGTGCTTTGCAGAAAATTAAAAGAAGGCAAAAAATAAAAATATTAAATATTTCAAGTTTAAAAAAAAAAATCAATCATAATTGATTAAAATGAAAATAAATAAAACACTGTAGATAAAATAACTTATCTGAATAACGCTGACAATAACTTTATGGTACAAATACATAACTGTAATTGCAGTGTTGGTAATACAAAAAAAAAACTATAATTGCAGTGTTGTTAATATTGAGATTTTGAGCTGCTGATTTGGAATGTGTCAATTTTTGACTGTTTTGATGCTGCCAATTGTAGCCCCACCAGCTCGTCTCTGCCCCACGGTCTTCTCCGGCTGGCGAATAAGCAGATCAACTGGCAGCTGGTGCTTGCAAGGTACGCATGCGCACACGCACACGCACACACATATTTATCTGATCTTTTAATTATACTAATTAAAGACACACAAAGCCGAGTAAAATGGTTGTTTTTATTTGTTAATCGATTCAAACGCATTAATTGAGGCTTCTACCGTCCATTAATTTTAGTTTACAAGCTTGATGGTGCTTTCCCTGAGTGTGTGTTGTCACTTTTTTTATTCCCATTGTTGTATTTAACAGTTGAAGCAGTTTTATAATGGCGCTTGTGCGCATACAGTTCAATTTGAGATATATTTGTTTCATTTCCTGTCATTAACATCTCTTTATTTATTTTTTTATCACAGTAACGGCAAACTCTTGGCAGTGATTCAGGACCAGTGTGTGGAGATTAGGTATTTACATAAATACAAAGTCAATAACAATATCAGTCTGAGTGTATTTTTTAAATCATTTTTTCCTTTTCAGGTCTGTAAGAGATGACTTCGGCTCAGTCATTGGGAAGTGTCAAGGTAAGCAGCACTCAGGGCGGATCCAGTCTATTTGGAGGTGGGGGCAAAGAGGAGTACAACCCAAAAATTAGGGGGGGGATCTAAAAATAACTTATTCTATATGTAGACCAATAGGTGGTATTAATTAGTGCTCATGAATTATGTATAAAACAATTATGTATTTATCAAGTTTAAAAAATGCAGGAATTTGAAATGTTCGTGAAAACGTGGAAATCCGCGTTTTTAAACATTAATTTTTGCGTCAAAATATCAATTCCGTTTTTTTTAATTTAAATATTGTAGTGTATAAAAGACGGAAGTCGAAGAAGTAGCTAATTGTTTTAATAACATTCAGACTTTGTTTTCTTGTCAGCAATTGAGTAGTATCTATACATACATGTCTTCAAAGGGCAACAACACACCACACCGGAAATGTGTCACATGAAAACCTGTCCGACAGGAACTCTCTAACAATAACAGAAGTTGACGTTGACCTATTTCTACTTTGCTGCTAATCATATTAGGATGATTACAATCCGAACACTGTTAATTCCAGACCAGTTGTAGTTCTACAGTATTTATTAATAGCCAGCGAGAAGGTATATTTTTGACTTGACTGATGTAAACAGTCGTCACAACACCGGAAGAATATTACCAGAGGGGGCGTGGCTTCAGGATAGAGTTGCCAAATGGGAAACGATTTCTGAGTTTGTTGCGTGCATGTTAAATAATTTTACATTACATTTTCATTGATAATAGTGTTAGTAAATGATCTACTAAAAAAAAAAACAATTCTCTAGTACATTACATGGGACATGTGTCAAAAACACAGCCAAAATGGGTTGGTGGATGAGAATAAATCCTAAATTTAAAAAATAGTGTAAAAATACAACCAATTGCAGGAAATGTAGACTTTATTTACAAAAAAGTTATTTTGGGGTGCGGCAGCATTTCTTGACAGTAATTTTCCTCTTTTTTTGACAGTTTTGTTCTTTTTCCTAAAAAAATTGGGTTTATAGTCTAGTGTCACCTACCTCTTGAGGCTGGATCAAATTTTTAATTATTAGTCTGCTTCTTATGCACCTCCCTGTTGCCATTAAATATACTTTTACCTGCACACCCTTTGCTATCTCTGCATCCTTGGGTTCATGTTGCAAGAAACACTCACCAAACTGTGACAGTTTGCCAGCCTTTGTTGTAGCTGCATTTATCTTTTTTTAGCTGTACAGGCCATGTTTTCCTCCCACTTCCATAGCTCGCTGCCGTACTGACCTCATTTGCACATTTCTTGTTGGTGGGTGTGCGCAGTTTGATAGACAATGAATAAACAGCCTGCCCCTCACTGCCTTGTCCACACCGTGCCTTCCACTTGATAAGTGCCAGATTAATTTGACAAAACACGCATTTCAAAACGATAAGCCGACTGTTAGCAACGTGGGGGGTCTCTATTTGTGGGACGTGTGAAAAGTAATTAAAATGCGTGACCGTGCCGCACAAAGCGGGACATCTGATCACCCTGTTCTTATCCTGCGGTTGGAACACTTTACAATTTACACAAACTCCGTTGGAGTGTCTTGTCGGCAGTCGACCCCTGTCTCATCCTATTTTCAGAACTTCAAATTAAAAGTCCTATTTTTGTTTCAAACTTTGTTTTTTCATATTAAAAACAAATACTGTGTTTTATTTTTGAATCTAGTTGGTGATAGAATAGAGGGTAGCAACTGCTTGACAGCGTCAAGAGCCCAACAATAGATCACAAGACGGTGAGTGCCCTCGTGCCTGCATGGAAGTTCCACCACTGGCAGCACTAGCCACCTCCTCATGGGGCTTTATTAACAAAATTGTGCGTGTAGTCAAACGTTAAACGTTGTGTAATCACAAACCTCAGAATGTGTGTACTATTGTACGCAAACAGTTTTCAGCAAACGTTTTCAGATCTATCAAGGCATGATGCGCAAATTTCGACGCATTCTTCTCATTATAAATCACACTTGTAGAGTATTGTGTGCGGAAGAGTTTAACCCTGGTGTCCTCCCACTACTCCTCCCAAAATAATCCATAAATGGTCATTCTAATTAGCTCATGAATATGGTGATGAAAGGATTGTATGTTGGACTCTCAGGCTTTGTCTACACTAAGCCGGATAAAACAAATAATTGTTTAGCCTAAGCATCATTTCAGCCACACTAAACCAGCGTTTAAGGTCTCCCTCCTTGGACAATTTTTTAAACGGATAAGTGCACCGTCTATTTCTTGAATCTTCGGCTCTCAGTTTTGTATGGACTCATTGACCGTTTACAAACGGAGTTCGGAGAGGAAGTGACGCCAGAAAGTCCGCGCCCCACAAAAGAAATTACGTCAGAAAGATGGAGGCGAGTCATCCAGGCATGCCTATGTGAAAATTGCACACGAATACCTTAAGAGAAGCAAACGCGCAATTGCAGCTATTTCGGATACAACACATCTCAGATGGCAACATAGACGGTTGAGCGACGGTTTTGGATATGGTCTGGAAGGACGACAACCTGGTAGGATATGTTAGTCAACGAGTGTGTAGTGCCAGCTGAAGGGCAAGAAAACTTTCGAATGTCCAGGTCAGCTGTGATTCTACTTAGTGAAAAACTTTGTCCATTTGTCGAAGGGGAGACAACAGACTACAAAAAACAGCGATTACATTTGGACTGGTAAAGCAGACTATTACTAGTTATTGCTCAACGTCAAGTTGTGTACTCCGTAACTATTGTGAAGCCATGAAGTGGTTGCGGCCGTCAAGTACGACCGCCAATTTCAGCCTACAAGCACTGTCTCCTGAACAGATATCTATGATTGTTGTAAAATGTTCTTTATCACATTGTTTACTTTCACACGTCCATTTAAGCTATGATTCATATATGATTCCTCAGGTGTGATTCACTGCAATAGGGCCAGTCTAACGGCTGCTGATGGTGAGGCAAGCAAGGTTTACTGTTAAAAGAAATGTGGCAATAGTCTACATTTGAAACACAGTGTAAGGATACACTTCCAGGTCAGAGGTGACTATGACACACGCATTTTATTTGCGCATGCGCTCTCGGCTGCGTTGCGCCGGCGAACGGTGGTGGGCGGGGGGGTCTTATACGACCATTGTGTGGGTGTGGATATGGATAAGATTAGGTGGGATTTACCCTGGATAACCTTAGCGGGCTTAGTGGCTAAGTGTAGAAGGGGCCTCAGTGAAAGAAGATGGACATGGCGACTCCAAAGAAGAAGGAGATATTTTCAGAATGGTGCTTATTACGTCGAGAATTGTAACAAGATTCCTTTTGGAGGGCTAAACAATGTCAAACGTAATAAAAATATTTGGAATTTGAATGTCAATATTTGATCAATAATAGCATTCCCCTCCACCGATCAATAATAGCATTCCCCTCCACCATACTTGCCAACCCTCCCGATTTTCCTGGGAGACTCCCGAATTTCTTCCAAATTTCTCCCGATTTCTACACGGACAGCAATATTGGGGGCGTGCGTGTAAGCCACTGCTTTTAGCGGCCTCTACAACATGTCGTCATGTCCGCTTTTCCTCCATACAGACAGCGTGCCGGCCCAATCACATAATATATGCAACTTTTACAAACACGCAAGTGAATGCAAGGCATGCTTGATCAACAGCCATACAGGTCACGCTGAGGGTGGCCGTATAAACAACGTTAACACTGTTACAAATATGCGCCACACTGTGAACCCACACCAAACAAGAATAATAAACGCATTTCGGGAGACCATCTGCACCGTAACACAACATAAACACAACAGAACAAATACCCTGAAACCCTTGCAGCACTAAATCTTCCGGGACGCTACAGTATACACCCGCTAACACCAAACCTCGTCACACCCAACCCTGCCCACCTCAAGCCTGCCCCCCACCTCCAACCCCTCATCACCACCCTCTCCCGAATTCGGAGGTCTCAAGGTTGACAAGTATGCTGAGAACTGTTGCTGAGATGAAGAAAACATGTTCACATTCTGGCCTTCTCTTCGCCATTTTTTGATCATATAATGTTTTTAATATTTATATGTCTTTATTTTGTCAAGTAATGCAAAGCATACTTCCTGTAGCGCAAGGGTCGGCAATCTTTTGCATCAAAAGAGCCATTTGGACCCTCTTCCAACAAATCAAAACTTCACTTGCAGCCACAAAACTATTTGATCACTATATTGAAGTTAATGCTGCATATACAGTTCCCTTAAATATATTGTAATGTTACTTTCCTGTCTTGTTCTCCCCCACCCCGTATTTAAAGTACAAACCCCGTTTCCATATGAGTTGGGAAATTGTGTTAGATGTAAATATGAACTGAATACAATGATTTGCACATTCTTTTCAACCCATATTCAGTTGATCGCACTACAAAGACAAGATATTTTATGTTCAAACTCATGAACTTTATTTTTTTTTGGTAAATAATAATTAGAATTTCATGGCTGAAACACGTGCCAAAAAAGTTGGGAAAGGGCATGTTCACCACTGTGTTACATCACCTTTTCTTTTAACAACACTCAATAAACGTTTGGGAACTGAGGAAACAAATTGTTGAAGCTTTGAAAGTGGAATTATTTCCCATTCTTGTTTAATGTAGAGCTTCAGTCGTTCAACAGTCCGGGGTCTCCGCTGTCGTATTTTATGCTTCATAATGCGCCACACATTTTCGATGGGAGACAGGTCTGGACTGCAGGCGGGACAGGAAAGTACCCGCACTCTTTTTTTACGAAGCCACGCTGTTGTAACACGTACTGAATGTGGCTTGGCATTGTTTTGCTGAAATAAGCAGGGGCGTCCATGAAAAAGACGGCGCTTAGATGGCACCATATGTTGTTCCAAAACCTGTATGTACTTTTCAGCATTAATGGTGCCTTCACAGATGTGTAAGTTACCCATGCCTTGGGCACTAATGCACCCCCATACCATTACAGATGCTGGCTTTTGAACTTTGCGTCAATAACAGTCTGGATGGTTCGCTTGCCCTTTGGTCCGGATGACACGATGTCGAATATTTCCAAAAACTATTTTAAATGTGGACTCGTCAGACCACAAAACACTTTTCCACTTTGCATCAGTCCATCTTGGATGATCTCGGGCCCAGAGATGCCGGCGGCGTGTCTGGATGTTGTTGATAAATGGCTTTCACTTTGCATAGTAGAGCCTTAACTTGCACTTAGAGATGTAGCTACGAAGTGTGTTTAGGGACAGTGGTTTTCTGAAGTGTTCCTGAGCCCATGTGGTGATATCCTTTAGAGATTGATGTCGGTTTTTGATACAGTGCCGTCTGAGGGATCGAAGGTCACGGTCATTCAGTGTTGGATTATGGCCATGCCGCTTACGTGGAGTGATTTCTCCAGATTCTCTGAACCTTTTGATGATATTATGGACCGTAGATGTTGAAATCCTTAAATTTCTTGCAATTGCACTTTGAGAAACGTTGTGAGCATTCCTCAACTTTATCAGCATTTATTGCCACCTTTCCCAACTTCTTTGTCACGTGTTGCAGGCATCAAATTCTAAAGTTAAAGATTATTTGCAAAGAAACATTTTTTTTATCAGTTTGAACATCAAATATGTTGTCTTTGTAGCATATTCAACTGAATATGGGTTGAATAAAGTGATTTGCAAATCATTGTATTCCGTTTATATTTACATATAACACAATTACCCAATTCATATGGAAAAGGGGTTGTAACTGGTTTCTCCCCCACAATTAGATCAAACTTTGCTGGGTTTTTGTTTTATGATCTGTTGTTGTCACAAGTGTTAGAAAAACTACTTTAAAAAGTAATTATTGTTCATACAGGGATTGAATGTGCTTTGATGGCTGCATCTCTCTCCTTGTGATTATCACTTCTTTGAATCGTTGTGAATTATTCCCCCATAGTAGCTAAAAGTGTGTGTTTGTGTCAGTAACGCTTTTATTATGTAACAGCATTATGTGTAACACTGGTTAGCGCCCCCAACTACCCCAAAAAAAGGGAATAAGCGGTAGAAAATGGATGGATGGACAGGTTGTTACAAATCTTTTTCTCCCCATGTTTCTCCTTGCTCTATTTTATCTACAACTTGTCTATGGAGTTGCACTAAAGCAAACTCGGTTTTCCCCCTCCAAATCCTCTTGTGTAGTATGACGCACGCTTAAAAAAAGTCAAATATTGGGCAGCAGCGACGCGGCAAAGGCTGTAATTGGTTGGCTTTTAGTACTTGTCCTGTGTTGATACGATTCAGTATCACTGCCCACCTTTGTAAAAGAATTGTAACGCAACACCAGTTCCAATAAAACTCAATCCCTCTCTAATTGCCATTGTTTATTAGCAACAAAGGAAGCTCACAGCTAAATCATGAAAAGGTAAGTGTCATGGTTTCTCACCAGAAAACACGGCCCTAGAATTGAATGGCTGATGCAGAACTTTGAAAGACCCATGACGGTGCCTTAAGGAACAACGTAGTGACTATAGTACACACAAGACTAAACTAGCAGGAGCCACAACAAAGGGATAAAATGTGGCTCCAGGGCCTCAGGTTGCAAAATCCTGCCCTAGCGTGACACAAGTAGTTGCCTCGAGCAATATTTAGAGTTATTGTGGGCAAGAGCAATATTTATTGTGTCAATTATATATTGAAATCATACAAGATAACTTCAATGTATTATTGACACAATACATGTTTTTTTTGTACAGTTCATCTTATACAAATATTTGTGTGGTAATAACAATATGAGGTTGCATGGTGGCTGTGTATATGCGCGTGAGATCCAAACCTTTTCCCTACGAGCACATTACAAACTCCCAAATTCTAAATGTATTGATAAAAGTAATAATTTCCTAATTTTTATCCGTCAAAATATAGTGCTTTAATCCATATTTTTTTCTCTTTAGCCTTTAAAACATACTTTTCACCATGTGGCCACACAAAGTTAAAGACACACCTCTTAACCTATTCATACATTTTTATTAAATAATAAAAAAAATATCAAAATAAACAATACTTCAATGACCCACCACATTACAGGCTGATGTACAATATACAGTAAATACAATAATGCGGCTCTATACAGTGGAACCTCAATTTACGAACTGAATTGGTTTCTTTTCACATGGTATGTAAATAAAAGTTCGTATAGGGAAGAAAATTTCTCCATAAGAAATAATGTAAATATGAATAACGGGTTCCACCCTCGACATAAGTCCCTATTTTGGTTAAGGTGTGTACACTTTAAACACAATATAAAGTGCTATACAGTACTGTATATCAAACAATCAAAACAAGGAGGTGATGAATTAACCGTCTCTTTATTTATAAGCTAAAACAACAGCAATGCCAACCTGAATTGGGCTGAATGTGCTGCTCTGCATGCATGCTCACACACAGTAGTCCCTTTGGTGCCCTCACAAAGGATCAGAAAGCACAAATATGTTTAACTTTAACAACAATATTGCTACAATAATTAACATTTAAAAAAGTAAAATCCACTTACAGGACATTAACATCAGCAAAGGTCTCTCGTGAGCTGCTCCTAAGCCAGGGGTAGGGAACCTATGGCTCGGGAGCCATATGTGGCTCTTTTGATGACTGCATCCGGCTTTCAGGTAAATTTTAGCTGACTCTGCTTAACACGATAAATAATGAATAATTCCACTTGTAATCAGTGTTAAAAATGATGTTCAAAATATAAAACATCATCGTGCATTTTTAATCTATCCATCCGTTTTCTACCGCACCTGTTCAAGAACTGGCGGTGATGGTAAGAAGTTATTTATTTATTATTGGTTGGTGTAGGGCTTGCCCTCCTGGGGGTTCTTCAGACCACCAAGAACCGACATGAGACCCTGTTTCAGGGTTACAGTATTGTTTCATTTTTCAATAAGTCTCTCAGTTGCTTTCCAGTAATTGTCTTTTTCTCTTTCGTTCTGGCTCGCGCTCTGGCTCCAGCACCAACCCCGTCTCTCCTCCTGGCTGCTGCTTATAACATAGCGACAGGTGATTAGGTAACAAGGCCCAGGTGGGCCGTCTACGCACCTGTCGCTGATTTCGAGGCCAGTCCTGGCAAAAGCCTGCTTCGCTGCAGGCCCGCAGGCCACGCCCCTCCACAGTTAGCTTCAGAATAACAATGTTATTACAAAGAATAAGAGACCTATTATACTCTAAAAATGTTAGTCTTACTTAAAAATGCACACGTTTAGTGGTGTTCAGGGTTAAAAAAATATTTTACGGCTGTTACGGAAATACATTTTAAAATATTTGGCTTCTTGGCTCTCTCAGCCAAAAAGGTTCCCGACCCCTGTCCTAAGCTGACAAGAAGAGAAAAACAAGCAGACTAAGGGAGAGAAGAAAGAGGGCTGGGGTAAGGCACCATGTGTTTCTGCGCGTGTGTGTGTGTGTATGTCTTGGAAGTGACACCGCTGAATGAGAGGTAGTTGTCTCTGATGTAAAATAAGTCTGCTTTGGCATATTTTTCCAGAAAAGTTTGTTCTCATCACAATTAAAAGCCAGCTTCCTCAAGCTCTTCAGTACAGACAAGCACCAACTGCAACAATAAAAAATAAAAATGAATGAAGCGTTTGTACACAGAGTCATATTTGGCACAATCTATAAGTTTGTGCACCGAAAGGTTTGCAAATAGAGGGGTTCACAAATTGAGATTGCACTGTATTTTGATATTGAGGCTCTGCAATTAAATATACAATACATCCAGAATTAGAAGAATGCTTGTACATTGTGAATTGTATGTGAGTAAGTACATTTTATTTATAAAGCGCTTTTGATGGATAAAATCACAAAGCGATGTACAGTACATAAGTTGATTAAAACAACAATTAAATAAAAAAACAGGGGCAGCTATTTAAAAGGGATACAAGATGGATTAAAGAAAATAATTTAAAGGTTCATTAACTAAAAGCTTTAGTAAAAAGAGAAGTCTTCAAATGTTTTTAAAAGTGTCGACACAGTCAAGCTCAGATAGGGACCGAGTCTGGGGGCTACAGCCAGGAAGGCCAGGTCTCCACAGGTTTTTATAGGGGTTTTTGGAATATTTAAGAGACCCTGCACCCAGAAGTGTTGGGGCACAACAAATCAGCAATGTAATGAGGGCCCTCACAATTCAACGTGACATTCTTGTTATTTGTTTTGGTCTCGTATTGGCCGCAATTTATTTTTACCCCGCGGGGTGGCGCTGATGTGCCTCTGAACTGGTCCAAAACCTGACTGCTAGTTGGGACCTCTTCTCTTTGGTAGGAACTCTTACGTTTTCGTGGGACTCATATGTACATCGGGGTGACTACCCGTGACATTTGGTGGGTTGTTGGCGGGTTGGGGGAGGTGCGGGAATGTTTATTTTTTCGGCATGTCATGTCATATTCTTACATTGAAGGGGATTGATGCGATCCTATGCTTAATGGAAGCAGCATTTTCCAGTATGTATGGTACGAGTGTGTGTGAATGGGAGTGTCCATGTATGAGTGTTTACTATTTGAATGCCATCCCAGCAGGCAAACCTGACTACTTTCTTATATTATTTTATGGGTTTTGAAGACCTTGACACAGTTGGAGATTTACAGCACTGTATTGGTATTGACAATAATATAAACTGCAATGTCTATGACCCTGAGCAAGTAAAGTCCTTATATGATCTTTACAACTACTCATTTTTACATTTGAATATTAGAAGCCTGAATAAACATCACCCTGATTTAGTCTGTCTACTTTCCAACATGAGCTGTATATTTTACTTTATTGCCTGAAGTGAATCGTGGCTTTCTGATTCCTCATATATTGATCTGTTTGGACTGTGAGGATACAATTTACATGTAAAAAATAGACCCAGTGGAAGAGGTGGAGGTGTGTGCCTCTAAGTCCAGAACAATCTTCATGCCAAAATATGCAACATTACCCTCGAGGATGATCTCTGTGAATCATTGTTCGTGGAGATCAACGACAAAGGAAAAAAGTTAATTGTTGGACTACTCTATCGTCCTCCTGATTCACCTCTTGACACTTTTCTTTCCAAATTGGATGAACTATTACTCAGTCTAAATAAACTAAACAAAAACTGCATCCTTCTTGGAGACTTTAATATTGATATTTCCAAGGACGATGGAGCAAAACTGAACTTTATCAACACGATACATTCCTCTTCCTTCTTCCCCACCATCAATGGGTTCACTCGAGTCACAGATGCCTCAAAAACAATAATCGATAACATTATTACTAACATCCGGAATACAAAGCTCGTGACAGGGGTGGTGCAATCCGATATCACAGACCACTTTCCCATAATACTATTCTTTGACTCTGGCAAAACTCCTCCCCCCCACCTCCTAAAGGTAAAACCAAAATACTCAACAATACAACTCTTCAACACCTAAATAATAATCTGCTTACCAGGCAATGGGACTCTGTGTTTAATTGCACCTGTCCCGATGCTGCATATGAAAATCTGATCAAAATAATTCAGGATGCTATTCAGGAAACAATCCCTAAAAAAACTATCAAAAATCATACCTCAGAAAAAAATCCCTGGATTACAAGGGGGATCTTAAAGTCCATCAGACAAAAGAATAAACTCTACAAATGTTATATTTCGAACCCTACCACTGTCAACAAAGAAAAACACACAAATTATAGAAATAAATTAACTCATATTATCAGGAAAAGTAAGCGCAACTATTATTCTGAACTATTGCAAGCATCGCAGGGGGATTGTAGGAGTACATGGAACGTGTTGAATACTGTTCTCAACAAGGGATATAAGGCCACTGTTGTCCCAGATACAGGGTCAAATAGGGCTGATCTTGCAAACATTTTTAATACCTTTTTTTGCTTCCATTGGGGAAAACCTATCAAGTAAAATAAGTCAACCTCTAGGGTATTCCTTTAAATAATTTTTATCAGGCAGCTACCCTTGTTCCTTTTTCATGCAGCCAACTGACATCAATGAGCTTTATACGATCATTATGGACCTAAAGTCATCACATACAGCTGGAGTGGACGGGATATGTAGCAAAATCTTGAAAGCCATAACAAATGTAATCACAAATCCTTTTTTTCACTGTATAAACCTGTCACTTAGTACTGGTATTGTACCCAAAATGTCCAAAGTGGCAAAAGTAATCCCAATTTTTCAATCAGGTGATAAAAATAATATGAACAATTATAGGCCAATTTCAATTTTACCAACATTTTCAAAAATATTTGAGAAAGTGGTCTATAACCGACTGAATGGCTTTCTAGAAAAACTAAATATCCTTGTCCCCTCCCAATATGGTTTTCGTAAAAAAAGTACCACCTTTATGGCTATACTCGACCTCTTGGAAAAGGTCAATGACGTTATTGAATAAGGAAAATGTGGTAATGGCATTTTTTGGGATGTGTCCAAGGCCTTTGACACAATAGACTTTGAGATCTTATTGTACAACCTATATCACTATGGTGTCAGAGGGGTACCTCTTGATTGGTTCCGTTCTTACCTTTACGGAAGGCAACAATGTGTATCCGTCAATGATCACAACTCACCCTGTATGACCATAAATTATGGGGTACCCCAGGGATCCATCTTGGGGCCTCTCCTTTTTATCCTATACATAAATGATTTCGTAAACTCCTCCGAAACTTTTCATAAAATCATTTTTGCTGATGATACAAATTTATTAACCTCACACAGGAGCCTACACGATCTACAAGTAACTGTCAATTCAGAGCTTGTGAAAGTGGATTCCTGGTTCAAATGCAATAAGCTCTCACTTAATGTAAATAAAACAAATTTTATTCTATTTCGTTCTAATAAAAAACGGACAAATACTGAGCACTGCCATATCAACATCAATGGGCAGGAAATACAGAGAGTATACTCCACAAAATTCCTGGGGGTCATCATTGACGAATACCTCAATTTCAAATGTCACATTAGCCTTCTGTTAAACAAATTATCCAAATATGTTGGCCTGTTCTTTCACCTTTGTTATTATCTTCCTCTTTATGCTCTACTTACCTTATACAAAACTCTCTTCGAACCACATCTAAACTACTGTAATATCTGGTGTAACACCTTCCCTACGTACCTTCACAAATTAGAATCCATGCAAAAGAAAATTATACGGGCCCTGTCATGGTCCAAGTTTAATGCCCCCACTCGTCATCTATTTCATAAATCTCATATCTTAAGACTGACAGAGTACAATATTTATCAAAATCCTTGTTTAACCTATCAAGTCATTTACAGGCTGAATCTCAGGCTCTGTAGCTTGGTTCCTTACTACCATACCCAGCATGCCCACAACACTCGTAACTTAGATCTGATAACAGGTAAACATCGTCTACTGGCTTGTACCACTCACAGTGTTGTATGCAGGGGACCAAAGATTTGGAACCAGCTTAATGAGAGCCTCAAGATGCTGTATCCATTCTCCAACTTCAAAAAGAAACTGAAAACTTACCTATTAACCACCTATCTCTAATGCCTCATGTGGGGTAGTCTACTGTTGGGTTTTACCATGGTTGTATGAATGTATGTATGTATGTGTGTATGCTTGCTTTGGTACTACTATCTTGTGTTTATTATATAGCGTTGTTTTGTTTTTGTTTTTTGTTGTTGTGCTTGCTATTATGTTTCATCCTTCCATATATATACTGTCCTCTGGACCCCCTGTCAAAAGCTTCTTTTAGCTTATTTGGGGGACCCTTTCACGTACCTACGTCTTTAAATGGTGACATTTCACCACTACTGTAATTGTTGTATGGTATTGTGAATAAACTTGAAACTTGAACTTTAAGAAAAAAAAAAGTTACAACTAAATTCTTCAATTCTATGCAGAATTTGACTGGAAGCCAATGGATCGAATGGGCGTAATATGGGCTGTTCTGGGTGCAGCGGTCAAAAGTCTGGCAGCCGTATTCTGTACAGTCTGAAGTCTCTTTAGCGTTTACTTGTTGAAAAGAGTGAGAAGAGAATTTTAATAGTCCATACAAGACGCATGAATGATAATTTCAAGATCTGATTTCGACAACAAACTTTGCAGTTGAGAGATATTTCTTAGGTGATAAAAAGTAAAGTGTTGTAGTTTTTGTTATCACATTACGATAAAAAAGTATAACTACCAAAAAGGAGGGGTTCTTTGAGGAATATCTCAGTAGGAATGTAACAATATGAAAAGTTCATATCACTGTTTTTGTGAGCAAAATTGTGACGCTTATCTATGTTACGGTGATATTGTTGAATGTGCTCAGAAAGTATTTCACACACTGAAATATTTTCACAAAGTTGTATTTAAAAACAATACATAATATACTTTCTTGGCAAAATAATCGATCACTCTGTCCAAGACAGCACAGCCTGTAGGTTCAACGTCCACAAACTAAGTGTCATATTTCCTTAGGCAACGATCTGCTTAAACAAATTTATATTGGTGAATGGCTTTTCATTTATGGCTTTTCATTGTATTGGTGAATGGCTGAATTGGTGAAGGGCTTCACGGTGGTAGAGGGGTTAGTGCGTCTGCCTCACAATACGAAGGTCCGGAGTAGTCAGGGTTCAATCCCGGGGTCGGGATCTTTCTGTGTGGAGTTTGCATGTCCTCCCCGTGAATATGTGGGTTCCCTCCGGGTACTACGGCTTCCTCCCACTTCCAAAGACATGCACCTGGGGATAGTTTGATTGGCAACACTAAATTGGCCTTAGTGTGTGAATGTGAGTGTGAATGTTGTCTGTCTATCTGTGTTGGCCCTGCGATGAGGTGGCGGCTTGTCCAGGGGCGTACCCTGCCTTCCGCCCGATTGTAGCTGAGATAGGCACCAGCGCCCCCCGCTACCCCAAAGGGAATAAGCCGTAGAAAATGGATGGATATTAGTGAATGTAGTTTCTTAATGGGGAAAGGCTTTCATTTGTCTTGTATTTATATTAGCATTTCAGCTAGCTAACGAGCAAGCGCTAGTCAGTCTGTGAGTTTATCAAAGTGCAGTTATCAATCACGTTTTTTTGATATTTTAATTCAAACTAGTAATACTGACCATGGAGAGTTTTTCCGTAGTTATACTATTTATCGTTACAGCCCTATGCCTCAGTCATGTAAATCACAAGTTTGGACCGCAGTATTCTGTTTGCTTGCAAGGTTAAAGCAGCATTATGCAACTATATTGTTCTCCCTGGCACTAAGCAACTTTGAGGAGGGTGGCAGGAACCCTGCCACACAAAAAACTACAAATGTGCTAACTTTCTTTACAGCATACTTCACTCCCCCTTCCCCCATTGCGTACAAAGACGGAAATCGATGCGAATGCCTATGTGTAATTACTGCTATCATGGCAGAAGCTGCAAAAACAACCAAAGAAACGAAACGTTTTGTCTGAGGAAAGAAAAAGGGAAGCTACCTGGATAAAACACAATCAAAGATCAACATTGCTGCCGGGAGTTCAAAAACAAGGAGGGATTTGCGATCGATGCTGCTTCAGCTCTGTTCTTGCTGCACTAGTGAATCATTTTCTTGATGCTCAAATCAAAATTGTAAAACTAACTATCGGAAATTTGCGTGGTCACAATACATAGTTTGTTAGTTAGCAGTTCCACTCCGACACAACCAGCCACTTAGCAAACTCAAAAGTACTGCATTGACTATAAACCACAAATATAAAGTTTGAGTAAAATATGTAGGTTGCTACTGTGGAAAGATCAGTTATACTGACTGACTAACCCTATGCACTGGTCCTAATGGAAAATGTGGTCTTCCTTTAGGCAAAACACTACCACTTTGGTCCACTGGCGCCGCCAAAATCGACATAAACTGAAAGTTCTTAGGTTGGGCTTTTAAATGTCAATGCAATAATCAATATTAAAAATGTGTTTACAATGGTCCAAGTTCATCTAAACCACAGGAGTACTGTAGTTTCTTAGGAATTTTGTGCAAAAACGTCTGTCTTCAAAGTTTTTAACAATAAACTCGGAGGGCCGGAATGGTGTCGTTCCCGGCCTGGATTTGGCCCCTGGGCTGCCAGTTCAATTACACTGTTCTATATTCACCTAATTTAAAAAAAAAGAAAAAAATAAGCATTTTTTTCTCCTCTTGTATTAGCTGAGCTCTAGCCGGCCCCCATTGTGGGCTACATTGTGAGTAACAGCATTCCCCCCGCTCCCCAAGCCCCCATTCTCCTTCCATTTCATCTTGTTTTCATTTGACTTCATATCATGGAGCTTTGTCATAATGTGCTGCTCTGACGCTGCCTTTTTAACAGGATTTGTTGATAATGGAAGTTGTACATGATCACACTTTCTCCTTCCTTGCATATATGTTTGTGTTTGTTTCACCCCCTTACATAATTCATCATTGCTGAGATGTGATTTCAAACATATCTACCAGGCTTTAGATTAAAAACATGTCGCCAGTTGGCTTTCTGGGCTGAATTTCTCCCCATCTTCCACCCACGCTGTCATAAAAAAGAGAAAGGACTGCAACATCCTATTTTTTTTTCTAGCCTTCCCGCCCCCACACCCCCTAAAAAGCCATCTATGTGGAAATGGAGCGTTCTCTGCCACGTAACTACGTAGCATATACAATTCATAATGGGGGTGGTGTTAGCGGGATGACAGTAAAATGAGAAGATTGCAAAAGGAAAGAAAACATTCTCCGGCACTGGCCATAACGTTATACACCTGCTTTGAGATCTAATGGAAAATATTCAGTTTTTACAAAGATAATGATACTCATATTGAAGGTGTATTACATTTAGGCCAGGCAAGGATGGGGGCTGGGGGGTGTTGTTACTTAATTATTTCTCCCAGTGGTTACCGGATTTATCATGTGTCACCCTAAGCATCCTTCTTTCTCCTCCCCTTTTGTTCCTCTCAAATTCCTCCGTCATCCGTCTGCTTTTTAATTCTTCCACCACATTACCCAACAGGGGTCGCAGCAGCAGCATCTGCTCAGCAAACTCATTCCACTCAATAAATGCCCACAGCGCCATTATGTGATACGCGATATCAACAACAACTTCATTTTCATAACTTTATTGCTTAGCAGGCAGAGCACCCGCAGCGGTGTATTATGTTTCACATTGTTAGACAAATCCGAGCTGAAGGGTTGCATTGAAAGACTTAAACACAAAAATACTTGAGAACCGACGCACACAAAAGGGTGACAATTTGGTAAAACGTGTGCCCCTGCTGTGTTCATTGTGCTGTTATTTTCCTGGCAAATACGCCTCATGATTGCGCTGCTGTTTGACCCCATATGTCATATTGACTTGAAATTCCTCTCATAGTTCATTACATGCTGCAAAAAGCATTTTGTAACTTTTACTATAAAATTTGAAACACACCTTTAGGAGACTGCCAAGCACATCTGATACATTTTTTTAATCAAGATTGGTTGAGAAACATGCTTGTTGGGATGTAACATATCTTATTGTGACCAAAAATATCATTGCGTTACCAAGTATTGTTGAATGGGTTGAAAAGTACTTAGAAACACACTGTTCTCCTTTTTTTCCCCAACATTTAAAACCCTTTCTTGTAGGACTGGGCGATATGGCCTTTTATTAATATCTCAATATTTTTAGGCTATGTCACGATACACGATATATATCTCGATATTTTGCCTTAGCCTTGAATGAACACTTGATGCATGTAATCACAGCAGCATGATGATTCTATGTGTCTACATTAAAACATTCTTGTTCATACTGTATTAATATATGCTCATTTTAAACTTTCATGCAGACCTGGAAATCACAAATAGACCAAAACTGTATTTATTAAACTTATTAAGCAGTAGCACAAACATTCATGTCATTTCTAAAACAGAAAGTGCAAGATTGTCAGAGACATTTTAAAACAAGCTATTAGTGCACTTTTGTGCATGATGTCACTAAGATGACATATCAAAACAACACTAAATTAAAGTGCACTTTTTGTACAGAACACCACTATAATATTATAAAACAAATAACGTGCACTTTTGTGCATGATGTCACACAAAATATTTCAATAACAGTCAAATAAAAATTAGCTGCATAATAGGAAATCAAATAGTGTATGTCCTTCGCTATGTGGTAGGTTCCTGCGGCTGTTATCTCCTTCTGTCATTGACAATTTTTTTCATACGGTGTTGATGTGGAAATGGTTGCTTCGGCATTTTGTGGGTGTGGCACTTGCCGAGATTTTGACATGCAGAGTTTCAAGAACTTCTTATTCTCTAGCGGGTGACTCTACAAATAATGTTACATTATCAGTGTTGCTACTTTTTGTAGCAACGCTTTGCCACATACTTGACATATTACGGTTGTCTGTTCAACATCTTCCCACTTGAAGCCAAACCACCGCCACACGATAGACCCCGTGCTGTTTTTCTTGGGAATTAATTCTTCCTTAATTTGTTACCAGATTAGCACCTTCTTTCTCTCGTGCTACCACTCTCACCGCACCGTTAACATCACAGCTAATGTTACTTGTTTCGCTACCTCTCTGCTCCACAAGGGCGTGTCATGTGCAACCTCATGTTGCATGCGCGACAGTATGTGACGTATGTAAGATGGTGCGCTCGTTTTACGTCTCTGTGAGAAGCAGAAACAAGAAAGAGTGACAAGAACCTGTAGTGTAATGCCCGCAGCTAAAAGCAACTGCGTGAGAATGTATACTCTAATATCACGATATAGTCATTTTCTATATCGAACAGAGACAAACCTGCTATATATCGAGTATATCGATATATCGCCCATCCCTACTTTCTTATGGCCTACATAACTTGTAATGGTGGTTCTTTAGTCAACATTTTGCATAATTTATGTTTTACAGACCATCTTTAAACTGCTTTCTGACTGTCTCTTCAGGATATTCCATTTTGAGGGCGCTCTTATTTACGTGCCTCCACTAAATAGTTTTCACTCCATCAGCCATGTTGTAGTTTTTAGCGCTTCCATCTACCGTATTTTCGGACTATAAGTCGCAGTTGTTTTCTTAGTTTGGCCGGGGGTACGACTTATGCTCAGGAGCCACTTATGTGTGAAATTATTAACACATTACCGTAAAATATCAAATAATATTATTAGAGGTCATTCACGTAAGAGACTAGACATGTAAGATTTCATGGGATTTAGCTTTTAGGAGTGACAGATTGTTTGGTAAACGTATAGCATGTTCTATATGTTATAGTTATTTGAATGACTCTTACCAATCATATGTTACGTTAACATACCAGGCACCTTCCCAGTTGGTTATTTATGCGTCAAAAAACGTACACTTATTCAGCCTGTTGTTCACTATTCTTTATTTATTTTAAATAGCCTTTCAAATGTCTATTCTCTGTGTTGGTTTTTATCAAATAAATTTCCCCCCAAAATGCGACTTATATAGGTTTTTTTCCTTTTTTATTATGCACTTTCGGCAGGTGCGACTTATACTCCGGAGCGACTTATACTCCGAAAATTACGATACTAACATGGAATTGGGGGTTAAATCAACACAAATGATTCCCCGGCGCGGTACCGCTGCTGCCCACTGCTCCCCTCACCTCCCAGGGGGTGAATAAGGGCATGGGTCAAATGCAGAGGACAAATTTCGCCACACCTAGTGTGTGTGTGTGTGACAATCATTGGTACTTTAACTTTAATATATTAATTTGAACTACACGTTACTTTGAATTAGAAATGGCATCATCAAAGGATGTATGTGCTCGCACAAGCCAGTCTGCCCCACAACAAGAAGACAGAGTAAAAGAAGGAACTTTTTGACTACGTCAGAGTACAATGGCAGACTTGCGTAAAGATTTTTGGGTAATATTCTACTATATAAGGAGATATCCGCTGACATCACTTATTGGAAAAAGGTGACAAGTTGAGAAAATCCCAAATGGCTCATTTGGAAAAAGTATGAAGGCAAGATTGTTTTATAAATATCTGCGCCATGCCTCTGTGTTTTGAACTTATGCGGATTCTAAATACACAGAAAAAAGGTACCAATAGGTAAGTAAAGTTGGTTTTGCATAAAGGGACCACTTAAGCATCAGGACTTCAAAGATTCTTTGTTGTGCAAGACCAAGCTTTATTTAAAAAAATACTAACATATAGAAACAGACACACAATACATATATACAATTGTATCACCCTGTTTCTACACAATTAAATATCTTACAGTAAACAGCATTTTTTTTATACTGTACATGTTTGGATAAGGGTATGACGTTAAAGGTTCTCGTATTCATGTTAGCATTTAATCTATTTAGCGATTAGCGGTGCGAGCTGCCAGCTAGAGATTAGTGGTCTGAGCTGGCGTCAGGGCATAAGCTTTCTTCTCCAGTAAATGAGCATTATCATCTGTCTATAAGTCTATCAATTTGCGGTTATCAACTACGGTTTTACAATAATTGTAACTTGAAACGGTAATACTAACCATCTGGAGCTTTACTGCAGTTAATCCTTAATACCGGTGCTTGTTACATCCCGCTATTCATCATTTGTTTAACGTTTATTTTAAGAATATAGTACTGTACAATAGCTTCTCAAAGTCAGCCATCAAAGAAATGACAAAGCTCTGAGAAATGCTACTGGTTCAGGTTATGCTTTCTCAATTCTCCATGGGCACACTTACTGCACTGCTGAGACAGCACATTTGTAAATAGTAGACTATTACTTCAATAAAAGATGGATTTATTATCTGTTTCGAGTGTAGACTTGTGTATGCGTGTCTTTGAGAGACAGTTATTGAGATGAATTGCTCTCTGGCAGTTGACTCAGGGAAGATTCTTAGACACATTGTGTTAATGTGCGACATTAGCTCTGATCTCTTTCTCCTATATGTATTTGTCATCACGGCAAGGAGGGATATTTACACATACTTTTGCTCTTTTAGCTAAATATCAATAACACTATAGCTTTCCTTCAGTGATAGTTCATCACTCTTGGCCTTTAAATTCTCCCCATGAAACTTACTTAAATGAATCCTTATAGCTGGTTTCATTTGGCAACATGGAATTTGGTTAATGTTTTGATCATTAATAGATAAACCTGTAGCTTAATGTGGCTGTTACATCTTTATAACAATATACATTTTGTGCTCTGTGATAATGTTGCTGATGAATTTAAACTTATTATTTATTGAGTATATACATATAAAAAAAAGATTCAAGTCGGTCAAAAATGTTTAAATAAGGATCATTATTTTTCTGTTACTGACTAAAAACAACGAATGTTAATAAAAACATTTTTTGTAGTTTTTTTTATTTTCGTTTTCTTTAATGTTTAATAATGATAATAATAATACATTTAAATTATAAACGCCTTTCAAAAAAACCAAAGGACACTTTATAGTGTACAGATAAAATAATTAAAAGAAAATGACAAAAACAGCAAAAGATAAAATCAACATGTACGGATAAAATAAATGAAATATGATAAAACAACAAAGGATAAAATCAACATGTAATAAATTAGGTATAGTGTCACATAGTTGCATCAGAAAATGTAAATAAAATTTACTATACATCTGAGTTCTTTCAAATTAGTATACTGTGGAACCTCAATTTATGAAAGTAATCTTTTTTCCGTGCAGTGATAGTGAGAGGCAGGGGAAGAAGGCAGTATTGACAACGCTGTGGATACTTCCAGAATGTTTCAAACCACACATCGCTTGTCCATTGCTTTCTTTGGACTCATACTGAGCTAGCAAAACTAAAAAGACCTTGTAAAAAGGTTGAAAAAAAAAACACTTAAAAGGCACACAAAGTAGCACTTTTACTACTGTTAACTGCAGCACTGTGATCTGCTGACTGAATGAGCACTGGAAATCAATCTGTCCGCCCACAACCGCTTTGCAAACAGGAATAAATTGTCTCCGTTGCGAGGCACATAATGGGTGGATGTTTGTAAACGGAGACAAGTTTCGTACACCAGACCATGACTTTATTCGGTCTGTGGTTTGTAAATCCAAAATTTTGCAAATGAAGGTTCCATTCCAAGCAACAAATTGATGATTTTAATTAAACACGTGTGTAAGTATTACGAATGTATTTATTATTTTTTATGTTTTGTTTTACAGTTCCGAAGGATCCCAACCCCCAATGGCGGCGGGTGGCGTGGAGCCACGACTGTGCCCTGCTAGCGTTTGCAGACAGCACGGGCACAGTGCGCCTCTTTGACCTTGTGGGCAGCGAGCTGTTTGTCATCCAGCCGGTAATTGTTTTGTTGGAACACATTTATGACACATCACATAAAATAAACTTATTCATTATCAAGTATATTGCACAACACAGCTGCAACATAACCAATGTTGTGATAGCGGTAACGACAGCAAACTGTTTAGCCAGCATTATAGGCGCTGATGAGTTGATGAACAACAGTTTACACTTGAGTAGCAACATGCAGAGGTAGGTAAAGCTGACGGCCACTCATGATACGTTAATTAAAAAAAACAAAAACTACACAAGTAGGTTTCCTACAGCCATATATGTTATTGCCAATTTTTTTTATTTTTTATTTATTTTTTACCTAAGTAGAGACTCTTAACAGTTATTTACTTTTGTTGACCTTGCACCTTGCCACTGTAGGACACCTGGCCTGTTAAATGAATAGAGTATACATACAGTATATAGTAAAATAATAAGATACTTTGTGGTTGTCTACTGCTGTCTATTTTTAATATGTTATTTTTGTACCTGCATTACTTACTTAGTATCCGATCTGATTAGTTTGATGCTGCTCACCACCACTCTGGGGTGTATTTGTTGCAATTTTTTTATGTACCGGTATGTACCTTTTGTTTTTTGCCTTGCTTTTCATTTGTTGTTATCACGCACCACGTTTCTGTGGGAATTACTTGCATCTCAAATTGCCTTATTAACAGTCTTATTTTTGGTTGTAAGTGATTGAAAAAGCTTAGCGTTGTGATTTCCATTATAGACACCACAGACTCCAAATAAATACAATTCAGTTTATCCTTTCAAAAAAATATATATATATATTTGTAACTTCACAAGAACACACTGTCAGTTAGGTCAGGTTCTCTCATCACTTCCAGCTTCCTTTTGTGTGAAGCCCACCCCACCACCCATTTTCCATTGCCTGGTGTCCTTCATCCCCCCTCTCTTTTCCTATTCCTTTTTCCTCCATTTTTAATGTGTCACATACTTGATACTCCTTCAAGCCTCCCAAGATCCTCTTTCCCCCCCCCCATCTTTGAGTCATCTCCCTTCCAACGCTTTAATGTCCCCTCTGTGCCACATTGTATTGTAACTCCACCATTTCTGTGCTTTCATTCTTTCTTTTCTCTGTCTTTACCCTCCCTGCTGTAAGAATGAAAAGGAATTGAACAAAAATGAGAAGTAGTCCTGAAAAAGGCTGGTATTTTCTCTACCTTTTCCTCTTCCTCTCTTTACACCTATGAAGGTGTACCTAATGAAGTGTCTGCTGACTGACAGTTATGTTGTGTCTGTAACGTTTCCATCCCATTTTGTCATCTCATCTTGTTTTTTTTCCAGGCACTGAGTTTTCCCGGAGATTTCAGCTGCGCTGTAGCGGGCCTCGTTTTTCTCGAGTACACGGGCGGCGCTCAGTGGTCGGCCGAACTGCTCGTCATCACGTACGGAGGCGGGCTCAAGAGCTACCTGGTCAGGTAAGCAACAATATCACTCCCTCTTATATAACCACATAGGGTCAACTCATTGGGGATTGGCAACTATATGAAGGCTTGAAAAAAGTGTGCATTTCATGTCAAAACACTTTCTCAAAACAATCGGACACTTTTCCGGCTTCAAAATAAAATCGCTACGCTATACATCCAGTTCAACTACATTTAAGGTTCCTCCTTAATGTACGACATCATATAAGCCGCTACACCTAAGAAAATAAAGTAATATCATGTATTGTAGCGTCCAAAAACCAAAAAGCCATTTAGGAGGATTATGACAAATTTTTTTATCTAAATGGGAATATATAAACGTCCCATCAGTCGGCATCCTAATGACAGCAGACTATGTACAGTAAGTGATGTTTTATTTTGTTTGTTGGCTCTCAAAAAGTCTGCAGTAAGTTGACATCAATGATGAAGAAAAGAAAAAAGCAAACGTTGTGATGCGTTTTTTTAAAATTATTGTGCCGCATATGCTTAAAATGATCAAACTACGTAAATATTAAATGTTATTACAATTGTACTTGGTACTACATTACATATATACCGTTTTTTTCGGATTACAAGTCGCAGTCTTTTTCATAGTTTGGCCGGAGCGACTTATGTGTGAAATTAATAACACATTACCGTAAAATATCAAATAATATTATTAATCTGATTGGCGGAAGAGACGAAGAAAATGTCAGCAATCGTCACACACACACGTCAGCAATCGTCACACACACACGTCAACCAATAAGACTTCGGCGGAGGAGCGTCATGGCAGAAGTGCATTGTGGGTCATGGAATGCTAACTGCTATATGCTATATGCTCCTGCCGTAGCTATTAAAGTGGATCATTTCATCGTTGGCAGTAACTTATAAAAATTGAGAAGGGCTGAACAAAAATGGCACCGAAAAAGAAATCATGTACTGCAGATTACACAATATCAAATAATATTATTTATCTCAGTTGCGGAAGAGACGAAGAAAATGTCAGCAATCGTCACACACACGTCAGCAATCGTCACAAACACGTCAACCAATAAGAATTCGGCGGGGGAGGATCATGGTAGAAGTGCATTGTGGGTCATGGGATGCTAACTGCTATATGCTACTGCCGTAGATGTTAAAATGGATCATTTCAACGTTGGCGGTAACTTATAAAAACTGAGAAGGGCTGAACAAAAATGGCACCAAAAACAAAATCATGTACTGCAGATTACAAGCTGGACGTAGTGAAATATGCAGCAGAAAATGACAAGAGGAAGCGGCGCATACCTTTGGAGTTGGCAAAGTTGTTTAGAAGCAACATCGAGGAAGAAGATTTAATCGGATTTATCGATTAGGAGCGACAGATTGTTTGGTAAACGTATAACATGTTCTGTATGCTATAGTTATTTGAATGACTCTTACCATAATATGTTACGTTAACATACCAGGCATGTTCTCAGTTGGTTATTTATGTGTCATATAACGTACACTTATTCAGCCTGTTGTTCACTATTCTTTATTTATTTTAAATAGCCTTTCAAATGTCTATTCTTGGTGTTGGATTTTATCAAATACATTTCCCCCCAAAATGCGACTTATACTTCAGTGCGACGTATACGGACTTTCAACTCCCTCCACAGATTTTCTATGGGGTTGAGGTCTGGAGACTGACTAGGCCATTCCAGCACTTTCAAATGCTTCTTATGGAGCCACTCATTCGTTGCCCGGGCGGAGTGTTTCGGATCATTGTCATGCTGGAAGACCCAACCACGTTTCATTTTCAAAGCTCTCACTGATGGAAGGAGGTTTTGGCTCAAAATCTCACGATACATAGCCCCATTCATTCTTTCCTTAACACGGATCAGTCGTCCTGTCCCCTTAGCTGAAAGACAGCCCCAAAGCATGATGTTTCCACCCCCAATCTTTTATAGTAGGTACGCTGTTCGAGGAATGCAACTCAGTATTCTTCTTCCTCCAAACAGGACGAGTTGAGTTTATACCAAAAAGTTCTATTTTGGTTTCATCTGACCACATGACATTCTCCCAATCCTCTGCTGTATCATCCATGTGCTCTCTGGCAAACTTCAGACGGGCCTGGACATGCACTGGCTTAAGCAGGGGGACACTTCTGGCACTGCAGGAATTGATTCCCTGTCGGCGTAGTGTGTTACTGATGGTAACCTTTGTTACTTTGGTCCCAGTTCTCTGCAGTTCATTCACAAGGTCCCCCCGTGTGGTTCTGGGATTTTTGCTAACCGTTCTCATGATCATTTTGACCCCACGGGATGAGATCTAGCGTTGAGTCCCAGATCGATGGAGATTATCAGTGGTCTTGTATGTCTTCCATTTTCTGATAATTGGTCCCACAGTTGATTTTTTCACACCAAGCTGCTTGCCTATTGTAGATTCACTCTTACCAGTCTGGTGCAGGTCTACAATTCTTTTCCTTGTGTCCTTTGACAGCTCTTTGGTCTTGGCCATAGTGGAGTTTGGAGTCTGACTGTTTGAGGCTGTGCACAGGTGTCTTTTATACAGATAACGAGTTCAAACAGTTTCCATTAATACAGATAACGAGTGGAGGACAGAAGAGCTTCTTAAAGAAGAAGGTCTATGAGAGCCAGAGATCTTCCTTGTTTGAAGTGACCAAATACTTTTTTTCCACCATAATTTACAAATACATTCTTTAAAATATCTACAATGTGAATTCCTGGATTTTTTTTTTCAGTATTCCGTCTATCACAGTTGAAGTGTACCTATGATGAAAATTACAGACCTCTGTCATCATTTTAAGTGGGATAACTTGCACAATCGGTGGCTGACTAAATACTTTTTTTGTCCCACTGTATATGTTTTTTTCCTTCTTTGTCATGCATTTTCGGCCGGTGCGACGTATACTCCGGAGCGACTTATGATCAGAAAAATACGGTACTTACAGCATGTATATAAAACCCTTATGGAGGTGATTGGATGTAGGGCTAGGCCAGGGATCGGCAACCCGCGGCTCCGGAGCCGCTTGCGGCTTTTTGGCCACTCTGATGTAGTTCAGCTGTATAATCGCCGACCCCCCCGATTATTTCAGGAGGTTTCCGAATTTTGGTGCCTCTCTTGGAAATCACCCGGGGCTAACACTCTCCGATTTTCACTTGGACTACAATATTGCGGGCGTACCGTGAAGGCTATACTTTTAACGTCCCCTACAACATTTAATCGCGCCCACTTTTACACAATGCCATCTGCGTGCTGGCCGGTCGCATGCATTTCGCTGCTTATTTCATCACACGTAAAAGACCGCAAGTCATACTTGGTCAACAGCCACACAGGTTACACTGAAGGTTGTGATATAAACAACTCTTTTTTTTTTTTGTCCTGTCCAGTTTCTCAGGCAAATCATTGTTGATGTAGATGCCCATATCGGCTGTTCAGATTTACTTTACAAAAGAGAACTGTAGGATACTTCTATTGTTGCCTTATTTGAATTTGACTTTATCAAATGTATTTATATTATCATTTGGTGCAGCCGGGCCGGAGCAAGAGGGGATAGAAAGAGAAAAAAAGGAAGACAGTGGGGGAAATTGTGGGGATAAGAGAGGGATTAGACAGAAAGACAAAAACAACAACATCAAACACAACAACAACAACAAAAACAACAACAACAATAGAACTACACCAGCACATACAATATGTACAGATGTGATTGTAAAAGTGATAGAAAAGAAGCAGTTAGTGAAATAAATAAAAATATAGAAATGACAATGAGCATTTTTACACTACAACTGGAGCAATACAAATACCAATAGAAAAAGCGCTATTGATCATGAACAATACCAATAGTTTACCTCTATTATCAACAATACAGTTGTTCAAATGCAACAATACATATACATAATGATAACTAGAGAGATAAAAAAAAAGGAATACCAAAAGATGGAGGGGAAGAGAGAGAGGCAACCTATAATAATCTTGTAGATTTTTATAGTAACAATGGGTTAAGCTTTGTCAGTGTGCCATGTGTTACCCAGTTTACCCTAGGGCAATAACGTTGATATACTGTATGTTTGATGAAACGTGATTATGTGCATAAGTGTATGTATGTATATGTACTTGTATATGTACAGAATGTGTATATGAATGTTTGTACAGTAAATGTATATGTACAGTATATGTATGTTTGTACAGTGAATGTATATGTACAGTATGTGTAAGTTTGTACCGTGAATGTGCGTGTGGATGGACGAACTTGGAGTATGTAGGTATGTAATGTATTTGTGTATGTATGTGGGAGTGTAGGCACCTATGTATGTATGTTTGTAGGTATGAATAAGGGTGTGTGTGGGAGTATATGTGTGTTTGTATGTACAATATATTTGACTCATAGTGTGCGTGGGAGCCAGAGTATGGTCCCAGCCGCCCAGAGAGCCCAACCCAAACAGCAGGTGTGGCGCCCAGGAAACCCGGGCCCCCCGGCCCCTCGCAGCCAGGCCGGCCAACGATGGGAACCCCAGAGCCCGGCCCACCGCGCCGCCCGGAAGAGCCAGCAGCAGGCCGCAGACAGACGCGCCCCGCAGAGGACAGGGCATGAGAGAAGCAGCGGACGGCCAAACCCCAAGCCAGCAAGAGACAACCCCCCTACACGGGCAGAAAGGCGAGAGACTTTGAGACTCCCTGCAACCGGACGGGAAGACCGCCCCCGCCCCACCAGCACCCGGGCCCCCACGACCCCCCAAATCCCCCCCGGGGAGCACGGCGAGGTCCACACCAGGCCATCCCACCCAAGTCGGCCGCCACAGGACCACCCAGCGCAGGGCCGCGGGAACTACCCACCCCACCCGCAGGGACCCCAACGATGGAGATGGAACAACCAGCAACCACCCTGTCGAGGTTGAAAATAGCAAAGAAGCAGTTAGTGAAATAAATAATAATATAGAAATGACTTGGGGGGAAAACCAAAATTAAAAAATACCAACATAATAATTAATATATATATAAAAAAATATATATACTGTATGTATATATATATATATATATATATATATATATATATATATATATATATATATACATACATATACATACACATATATACACATACATACACACACACACACACATACACACATACATACATGCATTTATGCAATACATATATGCATATATACACATACATACATATACACATACATACACACACACATACAGTGGGGCAAAAAAGTATTTAGGCAGCCACCGATTGTGCAAGTTCTCCCACTTAAAATGATGACTGAGGTCTGTAATTTTCATCATAGGTACACTTCAACTGTGAGAGACAGAATGTGAAAAAAAAATATCCAGGAATTCACATTGTAGGAATTTTAAAGAATTTATTTGTAAATTATGGTGGAAAATAAGTTTAATGTCAACCATTCAAAGCTCTCACTGATGGAAGGAGGTTTTGGCTCAAAATCTCACGATACATGGCCCCATTCATTCTTTCCTTAACACGGATCAATCGTCCTGTCCCCTTAGCAGAAAAACAGCCCCAAAGCATGATGTTTCCACCCCCATGCTTCACAGTAGGTGTGGTGTTCTTGGGATCCAACTCAGTATTCTTCTTCCTCCAAACACGACGAGTTGCGTTTATACCAAAAAGTTCTATTTTGGTTTCATCTGACCACATGACATTCTCCCAGTCCTCTGCTGTATCATCCATGTATCCATTTTGGTATAAACTCAACTTGTCGTGTTTGGAGTAAGAAGAATACTGAGTTGCATCCCAAGAAAACCACACCTACTGTGAAGCATGGGGGTGGAAACATCATGCTTTGGGGCTGTTTTTCTGCTAAGGGGACAGGACGATTGATCCATGTTAAGGAAAGAATGAATGGGGCAATGTATCGTGAGATTTTGAGCCAAAACCTCCTTCCATCAGTGAGAGCTTTGAATGGTTGACCAAATAATTCCGGGATTTTTTTCCCCCACATTCCGTCTCTCACAGTCGAAGTGTATCTATGATGAAAATTACAGACATCTGTCATCATTTTAAGTGGGAGAACTTGCACAATCGCTGGCTGACTAAATACTTTTTTGCCCCACTGTATATACATACATATATACACACACACATACATACATACATATATATATATATATATATATATATATATATATACACATACACCCACATACATACATATACACATACACATATATATATAAATACATATATACTTATACATACATACACACATATATACATACACACATATACACACATATATATATATACATACATGCACACATCCACATATATACATACACATGCATATATACATACATATACACACATAACTTTGCACACATATATACACAAAAAAAAAAAGAATTAAAAGAAGATCACAGACATGCTGACACACAAGATCACTACCCCACCCCAGCAGCTGGCCGACTCGCAGTAACTCGTAATACCCTGCAGCACCAAGCTACCACAATGGATGAGGGGACTAGACCCAGCCGCCCCAACCAGGACGGGCACCCGTAAGGGATGGACGGTGGGACCCAGGAACTCCAGACATGCAGCAGCTACATTATACACCCCCGCTAGCACCAAACCCCGCCCTCCTCAACCGACGCAGGGACGGGGGGGTGGTGGGGTTTGGTGCTAGCGGGGGTGTATAATGTAGCCAGGAAGAGTTAGGGATGCATTGGATTCTGGGTATTTGTTCTGTTCTGTTTATGTTGTGTCATAGTGAGGATGTTCTCCCGAAATATGTTTGTCATTCTTGTTTGGTGTGGGTTCACAGTGTGGCGCATATTAGTAAGAGTGTTAAAGTTGTTTATATTATCACAACGTTCAGTGTGACCTGTATGGCTGTTGAACAACTATGCCTTGTAGTCGCGTGCTTGTTTGTATCTGCGGTAGCCACAGACAACATGTTACTGGGCTGGCAAGCCGTTTGTACATGTTGTAGAAGGCGTCAAAGGCAATGCCCTTCATAGCACGCTCTTATTGTTATTTGGGCGAAATTCGGAAGACATTCGCGAGAAAAGTTGCTTTGAGGACTCGGGAACCTCCCGGAAAATTTGGGAGGTTTGGTAAGTGAAATGCTCTCAAGCGCATTCATATAAAACTCGCGGGCCACACTATCATTACATTTTGTTATCATGGTGCGGGCCGCGTGTCTGAGACCCCTGGTTTATACATAGCACAAAGCAAAAAAAAATGTTATGCAGTGTTATTTCATTTTAAATTTCAAAAGAGTTTTGTGGCTCCCAATGTTTTCTTTATTTTGTGAAACGGGTCAAAATGGCTCTTTGAGTGGTAAAGGTTGCCGACCCCTGGGCTAGGAGATATGGCCTTTTATTAATATCTCGATATTTTTAGGCCATGTCACGATACACAAAATATATATCAATATTTTGCCTTAGACTTGAATTAACACTTGATGCATATAATCACAGCAGTATGATGATTCTATGTGTCTACATTAAAACATTCTTGTTCATACTGCATTGATATATGCCCATTTTAAACTTTCATGCAGAGAGGGAAATCACAAATAAGTCAATTGACCCAAACTGTAATTATTAAACAGTTATTAAGCAGTGGAACAAACCATCATGTCATTTCAAAACAGAAAGTGCAAGATTCTCAGAACATTTAAAAACAAGCTGTTAGTGCCCTTTTGTGCATGATGTCACTAAGATGACATATCAAAACATCACTAAATTAAAGTGCACTTTTTGTACAGAACACCACTACAGTAGTTTAAAACAAATAAAGTGCGCTTTTTTGCATGATGTCACACAAGATGTTTCAATAACTGTCAAATAAAAATGAGCTGCATAATAGGAAATCAAATAGTGTATGTCCTTCGCTATGTGGTAGGTTCCTGCGGACGTTATCTCCTTTTGTTGTTGACTATTTTTTTCATACGTTGTTGGTGTGGATATGGCGTTGATGTGCAGGTTGCTTCTGCATTTTGTTGGGTGCAGCACCGGCCGAGATGTTGACGTGGAGTTTCAAGCACTCTTCATTCTCAAGCGGGTGACTTTTCAAATAATGGTGCAAATTACAAGTGCTGCTACTTTTTGTAGCAACGCTTTTGCCGCATACTTGACATATTACTGTTGTCTGTTCAACATCTTCCCACTTGAATCCGAGCCAACACCAGACGATGCGACCCCTGCTGTTTTTTGGGGGAATTAATTCTTCTTCCTCCATTTGTTATCAGATTCACACCGTCTCTCTCTCGTATTACCACCCTCACCGCTCCGCTTGCACCTGCCACAGAAGTTAGCTGCCACAGCTAATTTTTCTTATGGATTTATTCCTCTCTGCTCGGCAAGGACGTATGACGTTGCACGTGCGACAGTATGTGACATATGTAAGAAGATGCGCTTGTTTTACGTCTCTGAGAAGGAGATACAAGAAAGAGTGATAAACGCCTGTAGTGTAATGCCTGCAGCTAAAAACAACTGCGTGAGAACGTATACTCGAATACTCACGATATAGTCATTTTCTATATCGCACAGGCTTTGTAGGCAGAATTGAACAGCTCTCATAGGATCTATTGTAAGCGGACTTTCGATCAAATGTTTTTAGTATTTAGAATGTATTAACAACAAAAATCCATCCGTCATGGCTTTCATAATGATTGTGAACAATTGGCAAAGTTAAAAAAAAAAAGTGCAGTTCCCTTTTAAAACTACAAGTACTAGAAATAATTATGATGAACGTCTTGAACTTACTGAAAATAAGATATAATCTCATTATGCGAATCATAACTGATTTAACTCTTTTTGAAGATAACTGTTGTACAAATTAAGAACGGGAAGTGAAAATATTTTTTCTCACTGGAAAATAAGTAGAAAAGGGGTAGGATTAAATATTCTTTGCTTCTTCCTACTTCTTTTCGGACAAGTACATAAAAATGAAACTGTGATGTATCATAGGGAAATTGAATACATGTTTGAAATAAACTTTAACCAACCAATGTGCGGGATTCTAACAAATTTGCAAATCATTTCTCATCATTTAAATGTAAAGATGGACCCTGTGCGTATGAATATTAAATACAGCCATCCATTTTTATGAAACGCACATTCAGAATATTAATGTAGACTGAAAGAAAAGCCAACGCGTGTGTTTGATAGAATGAGTGCAGGCCTTGCCTTTTTCATTTAGCATTGTTTGATTAAAGCATTAGTGGAGAGAGTAGATGTAGTTCTGCTGCAACACCAAAGAAATGGTGCAATGGCCCTTCTAGACATTGGGAGGAACATTTTATTTTATGTTATGACCGCGCTCCGACGGCGTCTGGTAAATCAGGAATTACCAGGGACATGTGGGAGAAATGTGTAGATTCACTCAAAGTGTGAGGCTCATTTTCTTTAAATGATTGCTTTTACAGCATGGAGCTTATTTCTTCTTCTTCTCCTTCCCCACCTCCTCCTCGAACTGCATGCCAATAATTGTAGCTTAAACCCAGTCACCGCTTTCTCCCGTCAGCCACAGTTATTGTCTTCTTTTTTCTTTCCTCTCCACCTGTCTGTTTCTCCCTTTATCCCCCTCATTACAATCCAACAAGATAAAGGTAACCCAGACAGATTGGATGACATGTTCTTTTGCTGCGAAAAAATCCAGTTCACATTGTCTAAACCCCTGCAAAATGTTGTTTCTGAGCCATTTTTGCAGGGTTTCCCATACATTCATTTATATTTGGCGGTGATAGATAAATTTAGACCACCACAAATACTTGCCGCATTCATTTTCGCTGTGATTTCTTTAAATAAGTGCTTGTGGCACATAGCCTGCATCTCTGACGACGTCTTGATTCGTTCATAGATCATTCGTGGGGGCTGGCATGTAAGTTGCAATTCTCTACCAAAACACTAAGGGGCAGTATCTCCTGAGGGAGCAACCGCAGCCTTCTTTAACTAGCTATTTACCTTCTTGTGTAGTAATGAGCAATGACGACTGCAACATCCAGATTTTTACACGTCATTCACAATCCTTATGTGAGACAACAATGCACATATTTCCCTTTTCTGGACATTCTAAATATGGAAAAAACTACTCATAAGAGGCAGTTAACAATGCAGGTAAAGAGGATGCAACACAGTTCGCCTATAAAGCCCTCTAAAAACCTTATAAAAACCCTCCAACAGCATTTTATAAAAATGGTGTAAGTATGTATGTAATTTCGTAACAGGCATTTTCATGGTAACATGTAATATTTACAGTATTTTGCTCATTATAAGCATTGATTTCACCGAGGGCATACTGTAGTAATGACAGTGTATGTTGCTAAATGTTTCAAATAAGAACATAAAACAGTGACTTACAATGTCCTCTTTCGCTTTGATGCAGACTGATAGAAGGTTTTATCTTTCAGCACAAGACTAAATTCAGAAAAATCTTCACTCCTCAGATCAAAAAAACAATTCCTAGCAATGTTGCAATGGTTTAATGCTGTGTTCCATTTGTGAGAGTCAAGTGGACAGCCACATAGTATCACATTGGTACTGTGTGGATTTTCAAAGTTGACCAATTTCCGCCTTGGTGCCACAACCTTCCACTATACAGATGAGATGCCCTATTTATGTTGTAGTATCGACTGTTTCCATTTTCAAGACAATATTGCAGCAGCTCAAGCTTCTTCATCTTAATTTTATGGTGGGTTGCAACCAATGTTACTGGCCGCTTAAGCTGCTACTAAGTAGCTACAACCGGTACTTGCTAATGATCGGAGGAGCAGTATGAGCAATGCTGTATCTATGTAACGATGCCAGAAAAGTAGTTCCTCTGTCTTATCTCTTATATTAACAATGTTGCTATAACTTGGTTAAAAGGCAGATCACTGCATCTAAATGAAGCGTTGTGATTAGTTTTTGGATGTTTTTTATAGGACTTTATAGGCAGTGTAGATGAATCCCAAACGCATCCATTGTGAGCACTCTCATACTATCAGTTTTTCAACATTTAGAGCTTAGAAAAAAGATAAATACGTGTGTTGTTGTCTCACATAGGAATTGTGGATGATGGGCAAAATTCCCCAAAAACTGCAGTTCCCCCTAACAAAGGGGTGTCAAACTTGTTTTCATTGAGGGCCACATCGCAGTTATGGTTGCCTTCAGAGGGCCACGTTTAACAACGAGTAATAATACGAATATACATGTGTATATATATATATATATATATATATATATATATATATATATAAAATACATTAACAAAACATTACTTAAGCTGCAAAAGAAAAATATTTAAAATTCACTTTAAAAACTGGCAGCTCAGTCACCAGATTTTTACAGTAAAAGCAGTGTTTTGTTTTTTACAGCATATAAAAAATTTAATTAATGGAATGGAAAAACACCATTGTTTTAGCAGTAAAATTCAAGCAACACAGCTGCCATTTTTTTGCCGTAAAATCTTGTTGTCTTAATGTTTTTTTTGTTAATTTTTTAATGTTTTAGTGTCTTTCTGTATATGGAAAAAACAACAACTTGATTTTATGGTAAAAAACTCAGTCGGCAGAATTTAACTGTAAAATCTATTGTCAATTTTTCAGTCTTCAGTTTGATTGATAATTTGTTTTGAAATCATAAGTCAATCAGATATATTTAAGTAGTAATTTTCGGGAATAAATAATATAATGTTTTAATTCTGATCTTATTGAATTTTAAAAGATATGCAATTGCATGCAGTACATGATTTTTAATGACAAAAGGGAAAGAACAAATATTTTTAGTAAGAAAAGATTAAGCATTTTATCAACGGATATTATTTCCAGTCTTTCGCGGACCACATAAAATGATGTGACGGGCCAGATTTGGCCCCCTGGCCTTGAGTTTGACACTTGTGCCGTAACACATTATGTATGGACCGTCTGATTGGCTTGTAGTTAGAACTTTGAACAGTAGAGGGTTTCATTACTGGGGATGTTGAAAGGCACACCAGCTTGCTTAAGAAAGGTGCTCTTCCATTTGCAAGCAATAGCTATCAGGTTGTTTGACAAATGGACAGAAGGTCATCAAAGAGCACAAAATAAACAGCACAACATGTAACAGATAAATTAACACACAACAACAACAAACTACCGTTCTATATGGCTAACAACAACTAAGCGTTAACAAAACATGTTTAACTGTTATGCCTGCAAAGCATGCTGTGTACTCCGGTGGAATCTTCCCTCGACGCTACGTTACATTGAAATATTACATACACAATGATTGTCTTTAAAATCAGCTCACACCATGGATATTTTGAAGGTGACCTCTCTCCTCTTTCTCCTCCACACAGCGTAGGGACCAATCAGAACTTCCAAGAGAACCACACGTTCAGCTTCTCGTCTCTCTACACTCATGGCATTACCTCGGCCATTTACCACCCGGGACACCGGTAAGCATTCAATTCATCCATCTATCCATTCATTCATCACAGGTGAAGATTAGATTATTTCATCATATTTGCACACAATCATGGTCAGAGGTCCTTTATCAGTCATTTTAAAATCACATCTCATTGATAAATCTTTGCTGAAGATAACTTGAATGACTTACAGTAGAACCTCTAAAATATAATTGCCCTGAAGTGGTACAATTTGGAATTTAAGGATGTTTTTATCAAAACAAATTCAATGCCTGTGGCCAGTCTGGGGGAAAAAATATATTCCCTTCACTCTAGGCTTTCATCTAATCATGTTTAGCTGTAATCCGTGACCTGAACGTCCTGGTTCTCCCTGTCTGCAAGAAACCAGATTGACTTTGGCAGGTGAAACCTGCTTTTGGCAGTGTAATGGCTGCTGACAGCTCCTGTCAAGCTTTCGCTAACTGACAGACCGTGTTAAACATTAATGAAGCGCCGTGTAAAAAGTAGGTCATCGGTTAACTCCGACAACAAGTGGTCTTAGCAGCTCTACGCTAACGACGACAAATGTGACATGTTCAGGTGCGAGCCAGAACCCGAGCGTCAGCCGTGTTGCCACTTCACAGATGGGCTGGGCCGTAATAATATGAGGTGACTCCAGATGTGTCGTCTCCCTCGTTTACAGATGGAGTTGATATGTCTGCATGTGTGGATGTTGTGCATCACTTGGAGTGCATACGCTCGAGTGCAAATACGCAGAACAAATATGTGAGACGCTATTCTTAACATCAGTCAGCTTAATTAATAAGCATCCCAAAGGGGTGCTCACTGTCTAATATGTGAGGCTCCATCAGGGGGCAGTGTTTAGCCAAGCAGTGCCCTGGGTTCTTCTCAAACAGAATCTTATATCACATGTCCTAAAAGAAGTGTTTTACTACATATAACAATAAAAAGACTACATTAATACTATATTAAAAATAATCTGCATATTTTTTTGTTATGTTTTAGTCTGCTGCTGGTGGGAGGCTGCGAGTTAGGAGATGACAGTACGTCCAAGGCCTCTTGTTGCGGCCTCACCTCCTGGAGGGCTCTGTCCGGTTCGCCCCACTATAAGCAGGTCACCAGCTACGAGGACGACGTCAACCCGGTAAGGAGCCCGCCATCACCACACTCTGCGTTATTAAAATGCTTAAATTCAATTATTATTTGACTCTATTCCATGTCCCTGTCTAAATAGTTCAATTTTTTGGTTTTATGAAAGTATGCATAACATACCTTGTACTCATATTTAAAAGTTAAAGTACCAATTATTGTCACACACACACTAGGTGTGGTGAGATTATCTTCTGTGTTTGACCCATCACCTTTGATCACCCCCTGGGAGGTAAGGGGAGCAGTGAGCAGCAGCGGTGACCGCGCCCGTGAATAATTTTGGGTGATTTAACCCCTAAGTCAAAACCTTGATACTGTCAAGCACGGAGGTAATGGGTCCCATTTTTGAAGTCTTTGGTGTGACACGGTTTGAATTCACGACCTACTTACTGATTTAAGGGCGGACACTATGTAGTGATTTTATATGAAATAAATTTAAGTGAATCAACAACCAGTTAGATAGGCTACATCCAAAGACAACTGTACTTTACCACAAATATAACTACAAACGCAGTATATCCAATGACACAGTTCTAAACCACACAGACTCCGAATGGAAATAATAAATCAACATAATGCCTTGTAATAAAATGTAAAATTAAATTGTTTTCATTCGTCACAACCATGTTTACATGTTGTGTACAATGAAAAATGAGAACATAACGTTTTTGTGCAGTATTAGTTTAAGCAGACTGTTTGTCTAATGTAGTGACTTAGATAAAGATCAGAACACATTTTATGCCCTATTTATGCAAAATTCCAAGTAATCCCAAAGGGTTCACATACTTTTATATATATTTATTATTATATTTATTTATTACAATATTTAAAAAATAATCACTTGACAGCCTTAATATGTATGTATGTATGTATCTTTTTTTGATTGATTGATACTTTTATTAGTAGATTGCACAGTTCAGTACATATTCCTTACAATTGACCACTAAATGGTAACACCTGAATAAGGTTTTCAACTTGTTTAAGTCGGGGTCCACGTTAGTTCATGGTGATACTATATATATATAAATATACATTTATATATATATATAAATATATATATATATATATATATATATATATATCTGTGTTGGCCCAGGGTGTACTCCGCCTTCCGCCCGATTGTAGCTGAGATAGGCACCAGCGCCCCCCGCGACCCCAAAAGGAATAAGCGGTAGAAAATGTAAGGATGGCTGGAGATATATATATATATATATATACACACACATTTGTATGTACATATATACGTGTATATATGTATATATACGTGTGTGTGTATATATATATATATATATATATATATATATATATACACACACACACACATACACATGTATATATATATATATATATGTGTGTGTATATATATATGTATATATATATATATATATATATATATACTCCTATGGAAACCTCGTTTCCATATGAGTTGGGAAATTGTCTTAGATGTAAATATAAACAGAATACAAGGATTTGCAAATCATTTTCAACCCATTTAAGTTGAATATGCCACGAAGACAATATATTTGATGTTCAAACTGATAAACTTTTTTTTGTGCAAATAATCATTAACTTTAGAAGTTGATGCCAGCAATAAATACTGATAAAGTTGAGGAATGCTCATCAAACACTTATTTGGAACATCCCACAGGTGTGCAGGCTAATTGGGAACAGGTGGGAGCCATGATTGGGTATAAAAACAGCTTCCCAAAAATGCTCAGTCTTTCACAAGAAAGACTGTTCTTAAACTGTTTGAATCGTCAAACACTTTAAGAACAAGTTTCTCAAAGTGCAATTGCAAGAAATTTAGGGATTTCAACATTTACGGTCCATGATATTATCAAAAGGTTCAGAAAATCTGGAGAAATCACTCCACGTAAGCGGCATGGCCAGAAACCAACATTGAATGACCGTGACCTTCGATCCCTCAGACGGCACTGTATCAAAAACCGACATCAATCTCTAAAGGATATCACCAAATGGGCTCAGGAACACTTCAGAAAACCACTATCACTAAATACAGTTTGTCGCTACATCTGTAAGTGCAAGTTAAAGCTCTACTATGCAAAGCGAAAGCCATTTATCAACAACATCAAGAAACACCGCCGGCTTCTCTAAGCCCGAGATCTTCTAAGATGGACTGATGCAAAGTGGAAAAGTGTTCTGTGGTCTGACGAGTCCACATTTCAAATTGTTTTTGGAAATATTCGACATCGTGTCATCCTGACCAACGGGGAAGCGAACCATCCAGACTGTTATTGACGCAAAGTTTAAAAGCCAGCATCTGTGATGGTATGGGGGTGCATTAGTGCCCAAGGCATGGGTCACTTACACATCTGTGAAGGCACCATTATTGCTGAAAGGTACATACAGGTTTTGGAACAACATATGCTGCCATCTAAGCGCCGTCTTTTTCATGGATGCCCCTGCTTATTTCAGCAAGACAATGCCAAGCCACATTCAGCACGTGTTACAACAGCGTGGCTTCGTAAAATATTTTTGCGGGTACTTTCCTGGCCCGCCTGCAGTCCAGAAATGTGTGGCGCATTATGAAGCGTAAATTACAACAGCGGAGACCCCGGACTGTTGAACGACTGAAGCTCTACATAAAACAAGAATGGGAAAGAATTCCACTTTCAAAGCTTCAACAATTAGTTTCCTCGGTTCCCAAACGTTTATTGAGTGTTGTTAAAAGAAAAGGTGATGTAACACACTGGTGAACATGCCCTTTCCCAACTACTTTGGCACATGTTGCAGCCATGAAATTCTAAGTGAATTATTATTTGCAAAAACAAAATCAAGTTTATGAGTTTGAACATCAAATATATTTTCTTTGTAGTGCATTCAATTGAATATGGGTTGAAAAGGATTTGCAAATCATTGTATTCTGTTTTCAATTACCTCAAACAATTTCCCAACTCATATGGAAACGGGGTTTGTATAATATATATATATATATATATATATATATATATATATACAGTGAGAGTAAAAAGTATTTGATCCCTTGCTGAATTTGTTGGTTTGCCCACTAATAAAGACATGATCATTCTATACTTTTAATGGTAGATGTATTCTAACATGGAGAGACAGAATATCAAAACGAAAATCCAGAAAATAAATTTCAAGAATATATTTTAATTGATTTGTATTTCATTGAGGGAAATAAGTATTTGATTCCTCTAGACAAAAGCAGTTAATACTTGGTGGCAAAGCCTTTGTTTGCAAGCACAGCGGTCAGACGTTTGTAGTAGTTAACCACAAGGTTAGCACACATATCAGGGGGAATTTTGGCCCACTCTCTTCTTTGCAGATTCTCTCGAGATCATTCAGGTTCGTGGGCTGTCGCTTGGCAACTCGGACTTTCAGCTCCCTCCAAAGATTTTCAATAGGATTGAGGTCCGGAGACTGACTGGGCCACTCCATGACCTTAATATGGTTCTTCTTGAGCCACTCCTTTGTTGCCTTTGCTGTATGCTTTGGATCGTTGTCATGTTGGAAGACCCAACCACGGCCCATTTTCAGCTTCCTGGCAGAGGGGAAGAGGTTGTCCCTCAAGCCTGCACGGTACATGGCTCCATCCATCTTCCCACTGATGCGGTGTAGTAGCCCTGTGCCCTTGGCAGAGAAACACCCCCAAAACATAATGCTTCCACCTCCATGCTTGATGGTGGGCACAGTGTTCTTTGGGTCATAGGCAGCATTTTTCTTTCTCCACACACGACGTGTAGAGTTTAGGCCAAATAGTTCAATTTTGGTCTTGTCTGACCATAGAACCTTCTCCCAATCACTTTGTGCATCTTTGAGGTGATCATTGGCATACTTTAGGCGGGCCTCCACATGTGCCTTCTTAAGCAGGGGTACCTTTCGGGCACTGCAGGATTTTAACCCATTCCGTCGCAAAGTGTTGCCAACTGTTTTCCTGGTGACTGTGGTCCCAGCTGCCTTGAGCTCATTCACTAACTCCTGCTGAGTGGTTGCAGGACGATTTCTCACAGTTCTCATGATCATTGCAACCCCACGAGGTGAAATCTTCTGTGGAGCACCAGATCGAGGTCTGTTGATGGTCATGTTATACTTTTTTAATTTTCTAACAGTTGCACCAATGGTTGTTACTTTGATTCCCAGCATCTTGTTAATGTTTTTGTAGCCCATTCCAGATTTGTGCAGGTCAACAATCCTGTCTCTGAGGTCCTGAGAGAGTTCTTTTGTCTTACCCATGTCGGAGAGCTTGGAATCTGTCTGAGTCTCTGATCAGGTGTCTTTTATACAGGTGATTAGTTAGAACAGGTGTCTTCAATTCAGTCTTCAATTCCCAAGTTGATTGGGAGTGTCTAACTGCTCTGTGAAAGCCAGAAATCCTAATGCACACTAGAGGATCAAATACTTTTTTCCCTCAATGAAATACAAATCAATTAAAATATATTCCTTAAAGTTATTTTCTGGATTTTCTTTTTGATATTCTATCTCACCATGTTTAAATACATCTACCATTAAAAGTATAGAATGATCATGTCTTTATTAGTGGGCAAACCAACAAAATCAGCAAGGGATCAAATACTTTTTACTCTCACTGTGTGTGTATATATATATATATATATATATATATATATATATATATTTATATATTTATATTCCGGCTGTCAAGTGATTATTTTTTAAATCAGATTAATCACACTCTAGAACTGTGATTAATCATGATTAATAACGGGTTACTATGTGCTTGCATAATTAAAATTTGATGCCTGCTCTCTGCATGTTGGCTACTGTAGCGAAACTGCTGTGTCAAAACTGACGTGTGACGTCACAATTTTTTTTCCTTTCAAGGGCGCACCAACCTGTGAACATTAAAACAAATAAATTATTTGCTCTAATAATTGTGAGTACAAGCACAAAATCAAACCTGTGATAGTAATTGGAGGTAATAAAAAGAGCAATGCTTGCAAAGCAAAGTATTTTTGCGGTCGGTTCTTGGTGTAAGGTGTACACCCATAATGTTTTCATCATTTGCACCTGATAATGTTGTGTGATGTAATGTTCATTTCAATGTTCTGCCTGTGAATGTGACCTTGTAAAATGCCTGTATGTGAAGCCTTGTAGCAAACCTGCACAGTGTGTCACATCTTTCTTCCTTCAGAGCCAGAAGCGAGGTTTCTTAAGGATGCCCACCTTCAGGCCATTCACCAGACAAGGAGATGAAAAGGTAGTCTTTTTTTCTTTTTTTGCTGAAGGACCTCTGTGAGTACTTTATCCTGACATGTGTGTGTCTGCTGCAGGATGGCGTATTCTGCATGAGCCTCAGCCCCGACGGCACCCTGCTGGCTGTCATTCACTTCTCGGGTCGTCTGTCTCTCTGGGACGTCCCCTCGCTTAAACAAAGGGCGACGTGGGAGCAGGACCAACAGGTATTGAGCTCACTCGCGGAAGCATGACTTTGATTATGCAGCAATGTCCGCCTGTCTGCATTTCACAGCGCCTCATGGTAATATCCTCTGCATTAGAGGCTTCACTGACTGGCTTAATGTAATCTCTCTCACTCAAGTGCATGTGAGGAGAAGACACAAAGCTTGTGTCACCAATATCTGAGAAACACATTGTTATGATGAATTTGGATGTACTTTAGAGTAGTCCGTGTACTGCTTGTAAAGCAATACATATTTACTGTCCAATGAACATGGCTTGGAGCAAGATTGTTTTGTTTTGTCTACAATTAAGCATGTTGGGAGGCTGCATGTGAACTGTACTACCAGCAGGAGGGAGCTGCAGTTCATTGAGCAGGAATGCCAACATGTACAGTGCTTCTCACATGACTGCAAACTGTTTGTGGTGGTGGGTTTGGTGTCCAAATGAGATCATTTGGATATTTGCCCATGGGCCTTGTGCATGTAATAAGAAAAAAAAGTTAAATAAACAAAGCCCGCCATCGACCCTGGTGGCACTTGCCGGAAATTGAACTCCAGGTGTAGTTTCGACCAGTTCATTTGGACAGGAAGCGTCCCTCATGGTTCCCCTCCGGCACCGGTAATGATCCCTCCGCAGGTTCGCCTACGGAAACCTTATTAAGGCGTTTATTTGCTGTAAATCAGGAGTGCCCAAACTTTTTTGCCTCCAAGTGCCAAAGTGAAAATGTGCCAATAGGCCGCCGGCTCAGCAGCAGTTTTAAGTGTACAACAGCACCATCAAGGAAAAGTTTAGCCCCATACCATCATATATAAGGTATTGGAATACCATATTGGTCAATAGATGGCAACTAATTAGCTTTGCCAACATGCATCCTGCTCTAGATTGTAGAGTTTTATCGTTCTCTTAAAACTATTCAATTTCTGCCGTGTTTATTTGCTTATCTGAGTATGTGAGCCTTTTTGAGGTGGAAAAAGTCACAAATTAGATCTCTTTATTTGCTGTAATCACCATTAACTGTGCTCTGTATAGCATACATGTTGCATAGGCTACATGTGATCATACAAAAAAAAGTTGCCTGTAGACAAGAACCAGATCCGACTATGAAAAACCTGAGTCGAAGACAGCCCTAATTATTATTAACCTTTCAACTTGTATATTTTACAATACATATTATTCCGGCAATATCCTATTTGCTATGTATTCATAATATTTTATTAAATGTTTTGTATTTAACCATATGCAGCACTTTGTGAGCTCTCTCCGCTATATAAATTGAATGTACAGTTTACCTACTTACTTACATTATGCTTTTTTGACCTATTTTAAATTTTTGCTGTTTGATTTAGTTCTACAATGTGCTTCAGCCCTATAAAAGTGCTATTTCGGTCACATTTTGAAAAACCCCAGTTAATCTATGATACCAGGAGGGCAAAGTGTTCTTTAGTGTTTGATAGTGGAGTAGTGTGATATCTGTAGTCATGACCAGGGTAGCAACGTTTACTCGTATTAATTATAAACCACGATAAAATTCCCGATAGTTAATATTACCGTTTTAAGTTTTAATTATCGTAAAAACGTGATTGATTACCGTACTTCGATCAGCCCACCACACAGTGATACTGTGCTCTGATTCCTAGGTAGCAGCTAGAGCTAGGATCTTTAGCTGGCACTGGCAGCTCGCTCTGATTTGCTATCTATCTTAAATACTAACATGAATACAAGATGGAGCTCTGTAAAAAGCCAGAACAATGTTTCGTCTGCCAAGGAAAGTTTATTGTGTGTCTGTTATTAAAAGAAAAATTGCTTAAAACATTTCAGTTTGCCTATAAGTATTTTTTGAACACTTTTGATAATACTGTGATAATAATGTTCAGCGTGATAATTTTGGTCACAACAATCAGGAAATGCAAGTTTCATATTGTTACATCCTTAGTCATGACTCGTGATAGTCAAAGGCTGGGCTGCACACTTGTGGAGATAATCTGCACGCTTCCCCACTTCGCTTTTCACGGGGATGGTAATAAACAGATTCCCTAGACCAGTGGTTCTCAAACTTTTTTCAGTGATGTAACCCCTGTGAACATTTTTTTAATTCAAGTACCCCCTAATCAGAGCAAAGCTTTTTTGGTTGAAAAAAAGAGATAAAGAAGTAAAATACAGCACTATGTCATCAGTTTCTGATTTATTAAATTGTAAAACAGTGCAAAATATTGCTCATTTGTAGCAATCTTTCTTGAACTATTAGGGAAAAAAAGATATAAAAATAACTAAAAACTTATTGAAAAATGAACCAGTGATTCAATTATAAATAAAGATTTTTACACATAGAAGTAATCATCAACTTAAAGTGTCCTCTTTGGGGATTGTAATAGAGATCCATCTGGATTCATGAACTTGATTCCAAACATTTCTTCACAAAAAAATAAATCTTTAACATCAATATTTATGGAACATGTCCACAAAAAATCTAGCTGTCAACACTGAATATTGCATTGTTGCATTACTTTTCACAGTTTATGAACTTACATTTATATTTTGTTGAAGTATTATTCAATAAACATATTTATAAAGGATTTTTTAATTGTTTCTATTTTTAGAATATTTTTTAAAAATTTCACATACCCCTTGGCCTACTTTTAAGAACCCCCAGGGGTACGCGTACCCCCATTTAAGAACCACCGCCCTAGAATATTGGAGGTTCCCTGCATGTTTGGATTGCTGCTCCCACAGCTAATACTTTGCCTTTCGTGTCAGCTTGTATTTTGATTAACCAGCAAATACATGATGCAAGAAACACTTCCTGTCTTTCACTTTTGATGTATATTGTGTGAAAATTCAGTACAATGTAAATCTATTTGTGTCGGTCCAGATTTATTTGTGCCGGACGCAACAAATACATTAACACATTGAGGAAGGAAGGAGGAGCGCAAGGTGTCTTAACATCCACCAGCTCCATCAGTGATCATGGAGGAGTGGGAGAGGGTTACAACCTATACAGCTCTGAATTCCATGTCCAATAGGATTAAGACAATGCTAGATAACAATGGCGCTCACACTAACTAGTCATACAAAGGAAACTATTTTTGCATTAGTTTAACTTATTTAGTTGCCAGCTATTTAGATAATCATGGCCATGTTGATAGTAAATCTTTACTGCTATACTTGCTGTACACAGACTACTTGATATGCAAGTTTACTTTCAATAGTATTGTCCCTTGAGAAGATATAATAAAACCAATACTGAAATTTGGGGATTAGTCAACATCTAAGGTGGAGATGAAGAGATGTGTTTTTGTAGATTTATGCAGCGTGTGTGTGTTGTTTTCCCTACGTGAGTGATTCATTATGCCCTCCTCTCCCTCTTCGGCCCTCCCTGCAGCCAGGATTTGAAGAGATCAATCCGGAGTGGAAGACATCGCTGGAGAGGAGGAAGAAAATAAAAGGTACTTTGGCCGGCGGGGCATAGCATAGACAACTTTGAACGCTGACACAGCAGAGCTCGCTCGATTCAATTTAATGATCTTTGACACATCATATTCAATGAATTATACACTTATTTAGACACACAACTGGAGGCGGATAAACTTTATCTCTCGGACCATGCCTGCGACTTGCTGTGTTGCAACAAAGCGTGTCGATTTTTTCTTTGGACAGTTTTGGGCCATTAGTACAGATAGCCGTGACGGCTCAGGTATACAACGATGTAAAGCGTGAGCGTAATCATGACAAGTGATGAATAAGCTCCGTGTGTAAATACCTTTCATCGCTACACGACAGCATCATGCACACATAGCGGCGGTCTTGTCAAGAAATGTTACTGATTCATGTTTATGTTGTCATAGGCTGGTGTTTACATAACAAACACAGAGACACTGCATCCGGTACACCCGCAAAAGGTTATGCAAGAGCTGCATGAACAACTCGATTTTTATAGTACTGATGGCACATTTTGGTTGTCGTAGTGGGGGTAATTTTACAGTATTGATGTCGCAGTGATGTAGAATTGCACCCCATCAGTTGGAGTGGACTTCCTTAAAAAAAACTATATATCCATCCATCCATCCATTTTCTACCGCTTATTCCCTTTCGGGGTCGCGGGGGGCGCTGGCGCCTATCTCAGCTACAATCGGGCGGAAGGCAGGGTACACCCTGGACAAGTCGCCACCTCATCGCAGGGCCAACACAGATAGACAGACAACATTCACACTCACATTCACACACTAGGGCCAATTTAGTGTCGCCAATCAACCTATCCCCAGGTGCATGTCTTTGGTATATATGTATATATATATATATATATATATATATGTATATATATGTATGTATATATATACATATATATATGTATATATATATATATATATATATATATATATATATGTATGTGTATATATATATATATATATATATATATATATATATATGTATATATACATATCAGAATCAGACATACTTTATTAATCCCCAAGGGGATTAATAAAGTGTATATATATATATATATATATATATATATATGGTAAATGGGTTGTACTTGTATAGCGCTTTTCTACCCCTTTTTAAGGAGCCCAAAGCGCTTTGACAGTATTTCCACATTCGCCCATTCACACACTGACGGCGGGAGCTGCCATGCAAGGCGCTCACCAGGACCCATCAGGAGTAAGGGTGAACTGTCTTGCCCAAGGACACAACGGACGTGTCTAGGATGGTAGAAGGTGGGGATTGAACCAGTAACCCTCAAATTACTGGCACAGCCACTCTACCAACTACGCCACACCGTCCCCTTATACACACATATATATATATATATATTTTTTCATTCATTCATTCATTTTCTACCGCTTATTCCCTTTTGGGGTCGCGGGGGGCGCTGGCGCCTATCTCAGCTACAATCGGGCGGAAGGCGGGGTACACCCTGGACAAGTCGCCACCTCATCGCAGGGCCAACACAGATAGACAGACAACATTCACACTCACATTCACACACCAGGGCCAATTTAGTGTTGCCAATCAACCTATCCCCAGGTGCATGTCTTTGGAGGTGGGAGGAAGCCGGAGTACCCGGAGGGAACCCACGCATTCACGGGGAGAACATGCAAACTCCACACAGAAAGATCCCGAGCCTGGATTTGAACCCAAGACTGCAGGACCTTCGTATTGTTAGGCAGACGCACTAACCCCTCTGCCACCGTGAAGCCCATTTTTATATATATGTGTGTGTGTGTGTGTGTGTGTGTGTGTGTGTGTGTGTGTGTGTGTGTGTGTGTGTGTGTGTGTGTGTGTGTGTGTGTGTGTGTGTTTGTGTGTGTGTGTGTGTGTGTGTGTGCGTGTGCGTGCGTGCGTGTGTGTGAGTGTGTTACGTCAGGAAAAAACACTGAGGCTATTTCATCCCTACAAGGTTTCTCAACTTTTCAGAGGATTTTATTGACGTGTATATGAAGATATTATATATACATATACATAATATACTTGTATACAGTATGTATGTATATACAGTCGTGGTGAAAAGTTTACATACATTTGTAAAGAACATAATGTCATGGCTGTCTTGAGTTTCCAATAATTTCTACAACTTTTATTTTTTGTGATAGAGTGATTGGAGCACATACTTGTTTGTCACAAAAAACATTTATGAAGTTTTTTTTTTTTAATGTAAATATTTGGTTACATGTCCCTTGGCAAGTTTCACTGCAATAAGGCACTTTTGGTAGCCATCCACAAGCTTCTGGCAAGCTTCTGGTTGAATTTTTGACCACTCCTCTTGACAAAATTGGTGCAGTTCAGCTAAATTTGTTGGTTTTCTGACATGGTCTTGTTTCTTCAGCATTGTCCACACGTTTAAGTCAGGATGGGAAGGCCATTCTAAAACCTTAATTATAGCCTGATTTAGCCATTCCTTTACCACTTTACACCCAACTGCGCCCAATAACTAACCTCCGGGCTGATGATTTTAGCTTGTCCTGATGAATTTGGAGGTAATCCCCTTTTTCATTGTCCCATTTACTCCCTGTAAAGCACCAGTTCTATTGGCAGCAAAACAGGCCTAGAGCATTATAAAACTACCACCATGCTTGACGGTAGGGTTGATGTTCTTGGGATTAAAGGCCTCACCTTTTCTCCTCCAAACATCTTGCTGGGTTGTGGCCAAACAGCTCAATTTATGTTTCAACTGACCACAGAACTTTCCTCCAGAAAGCCTTTGTCTTTGTCCATGTGAAGGAATTCACTTTGTAGGAATTTTAAATAATTTATTTGTAAATGATGGTGGAAAATAAGTATTTGGTCACTTCAAACAAGGAAGATCTCTGGTTCTCACGGACCTGTAACTTCTTCTTTAAGAAGCTCTTCTGTCCTCCACTCGTTACCTGTATTAATGGAACCTGTTTAAACGCGGTATCTGTATAAAAGACACCTGTCCACAGTCTCAAACAGTCAGACTCCAAATTCCACTATGGCCAGGACCAAAGAGTTGTTGAATGACACCAGGAAAATAATTGTAGACCTTCACCAGACCGGGAAGAGTGAATCTATAATAGCCAAGCAGCTTGGTGTGAAAAAATCAACTGTGGGAGCAATTATCAGAAAATGGAAGACATACAAGACCACTGATAATCTCCCTCGATCTGGGGCTCCACGCAAGATTTCATCCCGTGGGGTCAAAATGATCTTGAGAACAGTGAGCAAAAATCCCAGAACCACATAGGGGGACCTGGTGAATGACCTGCAGAGAGCTGGGACCAAAGTAACAAAGGTTACCATCAGTAACACACTACGCCGACAGGGAATCAAATCCTGCAGTGCCAGACGTGTCCCCCTGCTTAAGCCAGTGCATGTCCAGGCCCGTCTGAAGTTTGCCAGAGAGCACATGGATGATACAGTAGAGGATTGGGAGAGTGTCATGTGGTCAGATGAAACCAAAATAGAACTTTGTGGTATAAACTCAACTCGTCGTGTTTGTAGGAATAAGAATACTGAGTTGCATCCCAAGAACGCCATACCTACTGTGAAGCATGGGGGTGGAAACATCATGCTTTGGGGCTGTGTTTCTGCTAAGGGGACAGGACGACTGATCCATGTTAAGGAAAGAATGAATGGGGCCATGTATCGGGAGATTTTGAGCCAAAACCTCTTTCCATCAGTGAGAGCTTTGAAGCTGAAACGTGGCTGGGTCTTCCAGCATGACAATGATCCCAAACACACCGCCCGGGCAACGAAGGAGTGGCTCCGTAAGAAGCATTTGAAAATCCTGGAGTGGACTAGCCAGTCTCCAGACCTCAACCCCATAGGAAATCTGTGGAGGGAGTTGTATGTAAACTTTTGACCACGACTGTGTATACATATACAGGACGTATATGTGTATGTAGAGGATGTATATGTAAATATACATACCGTATTTCCTTGAACAGCCGCCAGGGCGCTAATTAATTTAAAACCTCTTGTCACTCCTGCGCTTATTCAAGGCATGCGGTAAAAGTAAGCAGGCACTAATAATTTTAAAACCTCTTCCCACCCCTGCGCTTACTAATGGCATGCAGTAAAAAATTGAGTGTGATATAAAATATTTAAATAATTCCTCTGCGGCCGCGGCCCGGTGGTTGGGGACCACTGCTCTACAACATGTCGTTGCGCCTACCTTTGCACCATGCTATCTGCGTGCCGGTAGGACGCATGCATTTCGCTGCTTCTCATACGAGATTGCAATGCATACTTGGTCAACAGCCATACCCTTTACACTGATGGTTGTGATATAAACAACTTTAAAACTCTTACTAATATGCGCCACACTCTGTGAACCCACACCAAACACATTTCTGGAGAAGTTTGGCTCTGTAACACATTATAAACGCAACATAAGAATTACCCAGAATTCCAATGCATCCATGACTCTTGGCTATATTATACACGCGCCCCCCAACCCCGCCCACCTCAACCAACGCACGGAAAGGGGAGGGGGGGGGGTTTGGTGCTAGCGGGTGTATAATATAGCCAAGAGTCATGGATGCATTGGAATTCTGGGTAATTATTATTTTGTGTTTACAGATCCAATGTTCTCCAGAAATGTGTTTGTTATTCTTGTTTGGTTGGGGGTTCACAGAGTGTGTCGCATATTAGTAAGAGCGTTAAAATTGTTTTATATCGGACGGCGTGGCGCAGTGGGAGAGTGGCCGTGCGCAACCCGAGGGTCCCTGGTTCAAATCCCACCTAGTACCAACTTCGTCACGTCCGTTGTGTCCTGAGCAAGACACTTCACCCTTGCTCCTGATGGGTGCTGGTTGGCGCCTTGCATGGCAGCTCCCTCCATCAGTGTGTGAATGTGTGTGTGAATGGGTAAATGTGGAAGTAGTGTCAAAGCGCTTTGAGTACCTTGAAGGTAGAAAAGCGCTATACAAGTACAACCCATTTATCATTTTATTATTTATATCACAACCATTAGTGTGATCTGTATGGCTGTGGAACAAGACCCCTGGTTTGCACACAGTTAAAGCAAAAAAAAACCTCCTCCGCCATTTTGAAAATGATGGCAAGGGAAGCGTCACTCTTGACGTCACGACTATGACCTTGCGGTTTACGTAAGCATGTGCTAATAAATTTTGGGAGCGAGTTTTA
>NC_084615.1:36258218-36410718 GCF_033978795.1 Nerophis ophidion | reverse complement strand
CGGAAGAGTACGATAATTTACAAAAAAAAACGACGACAAAAATAGCACACACTCCAGTCCAATTGAGCAAAGTTGCAAAGAATGCACATGTTTGCAATTATCACTTTGTTGAGGATTTGTTTTATTGAACTTTAAACATTTACTGTTTCCATTTTAAGTATTATCTTAATATTTTTCAAATTTTTGCTGCAAGTGTTTCTTAAAGCACTTTTAGAGTCTCAATAAAAGAAAGCAAATATACGTAAGGAAAGCTTAAGAGTTCAACTTCAGCACATACACAATGTTGACATCTTGTAGTTGTATTTTGATAAAGACGGGAAAACGCGTACTTGTGAACGGCGTTAAGTGTGGCTGTAGATGCGAAGTTAAATCATGAAATGCAACCTTACTTAAGCAAAAACGATGCATATTTTTCCGAGGGAGTTTTTATACCAATTTAATTGACCCAGCCACACATTTAAGAAGTTGAAGACCGCCATGACATTTCAAGTTTTCATCTGTTTCGTCATGTATAATAATGTCTGGAGCACAATATAGTTTGACATGTCTGGGAACGCCATTGAAAGATAATCCTTGATATTCCTTGACAAATCTTTTTTTTTTTTTAAGTATAAAGACCTATTCCATTGCATAGTTAAATTTATGCCAAGATTTAGCCAAGATTGCTGTTGTGCAGCTGCTTGCTACACAACAGCAATCTTGGCTTTGCTCTGCCTCACTAGTCTGATTATGGGAGATAGCACAACTAGGAATATTTACTTATGTAACGACAAAACTCTGTGCTACCCGGTAGCCAAAGTTATGTTACATTTGTTGGATTGAATGAGATGGTTATGCGCCAATCAGAAGAGATCAAAAATGATTTCAAAGTCTTTTTCAGTCTGTTGGAAGAGTAAATACTGTACATTATTATTTATTGACTTTAGTTGTTTGTAATACATTCTAATTTTTCAAAACAATATTGTCTGAAATGCATGTCACATATTAAAATTGTGCTGATTTGGGGGAGGCAAGCACAGATTAAATTGATTTCAGTTCATTTCAATGGGTGGTGCTGATGTAAGATACAGGTGTAATGAGTTAGGAGGTCGGCCGTGAAGTCAATTGCGCTCGTAAGTTGCGGTATTAATGTATTCAATATAAAAATATTGTAGCATCTATTTGAAGCCGGGCTACTTCTTAACCGCAATGATTAGCTCTCCGCTTGTAGCTGCATCGAGGAGTTATTTGGTGCTGTAGATCTGGAGGCTTGACTGTGTGTCTGTCTGTAAGTCAACACATATCCACATTGTTTGAGCTCAACTAACTCCGTGTAGGAACAGTTGAGCTGTGTTGGTGTGTTTTTGTGTATGTGTAGTATTAAATTTATTTGAAGTCCTAAAATGTTGTCTAAATGTTCTGCGCCTTCTAAAGCTTCTGGCACAGAACCCAAGCCCCAGAGGCAGTAGCTTAAATCGGAGAAAAGGAAGACCTCCTCATTGCTATGCTAAAGAAATTAACTTAGCTATGAGCTGCAGTAATATTTACCAGCAGCCATACAATATCAATGAATCTATTCGCTACATAGATAAAGAGAAAAATATTATAAGGACAACAGCAACAATGTTATAATTACATAAGAGTGTAAAACGTGTTTAAATAAGTGTTTGTATGTGTGTGTTGAAGGCGATTCATGAAAATCATAAAATATATAGCGTACCCCTTCACTTAAATTCAGTTACTACAGGGTTGGGGATCCTAACTGCCACAACAATTGATGGAAGATGATAGTGCTGTGTGATATGGCCAAAAATATCTATCCAGATATTGGTAATTTTATATCCTGATAACTATATATCTGTCTTTTTCCTTCAAGTTACATACCTTTACACACACAAAATGATTGCCAATGTATCTATTTTTTTTCTCCTTTTATATATAAAACATTGTGTATATAAAATGTACAAGACAATTAAAAAAAACAATAAAATTATATTTCAGTACCAGCCCTTCTTTTCGGCAGTGTCTACTAGGGGGGCGGCGTGGCGCGGGTGGTATTGCGGCTGTGCCAGCAACTCGAGGGTTCCAGATGTAATTCCAGCTTCCAACTTCCCAGTCACGTCCGTTGTGTCTTTGAGCAAGACACTTCACTCTTGCTCCTGATGGGTCGCGGTTAGGGCCTTGCATAGCAGCTCCTGCAATCAGTGTGTGAATGTGTGTATTAATGGGTGAATGTGGAAATAGTGTCGAAGCAGATTGAGTACTTGAAGGTAGAAAAGCCCTATACAAGTATAACACAATTTTGAGATGGCATCTGTAATTTATCTGTCTGAGTGACTGCTTGTCATAGTCCAGGGGGTTCCATTTGTTCTTTTTTTTTTTTTACTTTTTATTTATTTTTAATTTTTTCACAACATTTGAACTCAGAGGTTACATGGAAGAAAATCTATTCCCAAGTGGGCCAGACTGGTAAAATCTTGGCATGATAGCCTAACAATAAAGACAATTTCAAACGGTTTTATTTGTAAAATAATGAGCAGGTACATTCTGAAAATGTACAAATCATAATGTTTTTCTTTACACTTACATGTTGTGGTTAATATTATTCTATTTTCATTTGTCGTTATTTATACTTTCTGGATATATGCTGTGATAATGTTCCTCAGTCAAATAGGTGAAGTTGAGTCTGGCAGAGTTTTAAAATGCTCCCATTTTTCATTTTTAGTCTATCAGAAGATTAAAACAATAATAAAAATCAAATTAAGATTACAGGATATTATTATTGTAATTTATTCTTTTTACTCAACTGATGTACTAACATCCTGTGGTGTATTCTGTACATATTTAGCATATTCTACAACAAAACGTATGAATTTGGACTCATTTCATTAATCACACATGAAGTTAGAAGGGGATACATTATTTCAGCATATTTATGTGCGCCCAGAAAATGTGTCCCTATTACCAACAACATTTTTGACAATCAAGAAATGAACGCAACAATACACATTTTGTATACCATCACTAATAAGTAGCATAAGTATGTAGTGTCCAAAGTCGAAACGCAAATGTTGCATCTATCTTAACACGGCACAATGATCCGCCCCCTCTGAAGTCCCGCACTCTCTTGCGGCAGGGGATGTAAATAATTGCTATTGCGACATCCATTGGACACATTCAGAACAGCACTTTATTACATTCAAAAATTTCAGCTCATTTGCATACTAAACAAACTCATCTCGTTAGCTGGATAAAACCTGTTCGCAGGTCTGATGCGGCCCACGAACCATACGTTTGACACCCCTGTCACAGACAGACACTGCCTTAGGACAACAAGGCGTGTTTGGTGTGTGCTTTTATTTTCATCAGTTTGTGGTTTTGAGGTAATTCTAGCTTTTTGTCGCATTTTAACATTGTCTGTGTTCTGAATAGATGTGTTATGTTTTATGTTCAGGTGACATAAAATGCACTCGCAAAGTCTTGCAGTAGTTACACTAGCAGCAGCTCACACTTTAAAATAACGATGTAAACAATAGAGTTACGTATATGGTACAATAGACATTTTTACGTCATTCTACAATATATGTCAGATCTGGGGAAAATACGGCCCATGAGACGTGTATGTGTCAAACTTTTGAATCCGGTCCGCCGTACATCTCAACATAATTTGAAAAAAAACCTTTAACATTGAAACTGTAGCCGCCAGTTTGACGTGAAGGGCAATTTTCAAATCACCTTAAGTCTTGAACTATAGAAATGTATTCTACTGGTTGAAATGTGCGCTTCTGCGTGATAAACGGTTTATTACGGTAATTATATATATATATATATATATATATATATATATATATATATATATATATATATGTATATATATATATACTGTATATACTTAGATATATGCATATGTCCATCCATCCATCCATTTCCTACCGCTTATTCCCTTTCGGGATTGCGGGGGGCGCTGGTGCCTATCTCAGCTACAATCGGGCGGAAGGCAGGGTACACCCTGGACAAGTCGCCACCTCATCGCAGGGCCAACACAGATAGACAGACAACATTCACACTCACATTCACACACTAGGGCCAATTTAGTGTTGCCAATTAACCTATCCCCAGGTGCATGTCTTTGGAAGTGGGAGGAAGCCGGAGTACCCGGAGGGAACCCACGCATTCACGGGGAGAACATGCAAACTCCACACAGAAAGATCCCCAGCCTGGATTTGAACCCAGGACTGCAGGAACTTCGTATTGTGAGGCAGACGCACTAACCCCTCTGCCACCGTGAAGCCCTTATATGCATATGTATATATTTTAAAGAAATATTTTGTTTAAAGAGAAGAAAGAAACTGCATGATATAAATGGCTATCCTATTTACCTAAATGTAACTAAGTTTTAATTAAAAAAAATACATCTATTCTTGACAATAACTTGAATATGTACTGTAAATCAGTGGTCCCCAACCTTTTTGTATCCGCGGACCGGTCAACGCTTAAAAATTTGTCCCGCGGCCCGGGGGTGGGCGTGGGGGAATGTCCTTTTTTTTTTTCTTTGTCATGAAAAAGGGATGTTTTTGTCATGAAAAGGGGAGGTTTTTGTGGTTGGTGCACTAATTGTAAGTGTATATTGTGTTTTTTATGTTGATTTAATAAAAAAAAAAAAAAAAAATTTTTTTTTTTTTTAAATGAAAATTTATAAAAAATTCTTCTGCGGCCCAGTACCAATCGGGCCCGGTGGTTGGGGACCACTGCTGTAAATGAAAAATATTTTTTTGTCAATTTGAAATAAAGGAAACATTTTTTTTATTATATGCTCTTTTTACTGGACATGCAATCTACATAAGGAAATGCATGTCGTGGTAATTTAGCATGATTTTGTACTAAATTGGATCCCTCATTTTATTTTAAAACTTTTTTTAAAGGTTCAATTTCACTTTAGCTCCATATTTCTGCAGGGTGTTACAACCCTTGTCTGTATTTTTCTTGCCGTGGAGCTGAACAGCAGGGTTGAACTTTTTCTGTGTGATTTCCTTCTGTAAATTCTCATTAGAGCTCAGTGAGCACAACAATACAGAGTCTGCAAAATGCCAGCATTAATCAATTCAGTAAAAGCTGCTCATTGGATCAACTGCAAAGAAACAACAAAAAAAGTGTTGTCTTTGTTGTCACTGATGCAATTTCTCAGAGCTCGGGCACTCTCAAATATGCTAATTGCGGCATTAAAAAAACACGCTGTCGACAAATTGCGGTGAAGACGGCGACAATATGCACTTTCACAAAGCTTCTCAATTGCCCCCTGAATTTGAGTCATGGACCATCAGTCATTTTTATGAGGCGTCATCTGGTGCCTTTTTCATCACTGTCTTCATCATTGGATGGCCATTAGTCTTTGCCATCAACTTTAACAGTGGAGACTAAAAAGTAATAAATCATTATTATCAGTTTGGAACACTCGTGGTCCAGTCCTGCTGCAGAGCTTTTTGGCGACTCTTGCATACATCGAATTAGACACTTAGTGTAATTTGCCTTGCATTCAAGCTTGTATTTTTGGCATGGGACCAAAGATGGCACAGTAAAGAACAGATGCAGTGCTTCCCACAGGACTGTAATCTATTTGTGGTGCATAGGAGATGGTGGCATCGTAAAATTTGCATAATTGGCCACGACACATATGCATGTAATTTGTATAGACAATGTGGGATAGACAGAAAGCAAACATAAAAATTAAAATTACAACATATGTTTAGAAATACAACTTCACTTTTTGTCTCGCTTTTTTATGGCCTGCAGTTTGAGAATAGCAATACGTGCTCATGTAAGTCTAAGAGGTATGGTGAGAATGAACTATCAGTAAAATACATGGAGAAAGGGTAGGATTAAATATAGGCAATGATTCTTCCTACTCCCTTTCAGATATGTAAAATACAACCACCTAATGTTTCTCATGTAACTTGTTAAACATGTCTGAAACTAATAAAGCATAGCAACATAGAAAGTGGCTAGTCAATTAAAAAAAAAAAAGGCTTACAATATAGCAACAAAGTTGCAAAACTGACAACACATATTTCTCCTGCTACATCTTCTTATGCTCTGGTAGATTAGGTGTACTGTATATCAAGGATGTGATGGTTTTTGAAAGAAATCCCAAATGCTTAGTTGACCTGACACAGTTCGGAGTGTATGTGACACTAGGGGACAGGGCAACATGTCCCACTCTGATTCATAGTGAGACTGAGACTGGAGGGTTGTGACATTCTCGAACCAAATCTATTGACCGGCTCATTAACATGAACAATGACATCAGGAATGAGTCCTATTTTTCTTTTCTTGAAATTGTTTTTATCGCATTATGTTTTTACACAGATGCACACTCAAGCTCAAGTTTGACAACTTTGGCGGAACTAGCACAGATAATGCTTCTTTCTTTCACCTGCGCCACATTTCATACTACAACGTATTACTTCTGTATTATCATTTCTATTGATGTTAATTTCATGTACAGTATACAAAGTTTTTTTTATTTTTATATGTATGTTTATAGTACAGTTTAGGGCTGGACTATTATGGATATCGATTATATTGATTGATATTGTAATCACGATTACATCCATCCATCCATTTTCTACTGCTTATTCCCTTTGGGGTCGCGGAGGGCGCTGGTGCCTATCTCAGCTACAATCGGGCGGAAGGCGGAGTTACTCCTGGACAAGCCGCCACCTCATCGCAGGGCCAACACAGATAGACAGACAACATTCACACTCACATTCACACACTAGGGCCAATTTAGTGTTGCCAATCAACCTATCCCCAGGTGCTTGTCTTGGGAAGTGGGAGGGAACCCACGTAGTCATGGGGAGAACATGCAAATTCCACACAGAAAGCTCCCGAGCCCGGGATTGAACGGAGGACTACTCAGGACCTTTGTATTGTGAGGCAGATGCACTAACCCCTCATACACTGTGCTGCCCATCACGATTACATTACACGATTATTCATTACTTTGAAAACATGAGTATTTATTGTACCACCAAAACTCAACCTTAAATATAGCAAAAAAAACAAAAAAACCCTGAATAAAAATGAGCAACAAATAAAGTACAAAATAATGATAACAATAACATATAATTTAAACAACAATAGAAATATAACAATACTATTTGAGTTTTTTTATCCGGTTTTTGATGAGGTTTTTTTTTTTACATTTTACACTTTTACACAGTGTGCTTTTTGTGTAAAAAAAGTTTGTAAATTAAATGCAAAAATCCTCACATTTGTTGGTGCAATACATCTTTAGGCAATTGTAACCAGTATTTTTGGTCAATGCACAATAATTTTGTAAATGTGTCAGCAAGTGATTTGAGTACAATATCTTTGTGTAAGGTACTTTTTAGAAATCTTTATTTTTAGTAGGTTAATTAGAATCATTAGGTCTCCAAAAGAATTATGCATTTGTTTTTATTCTTTTAGCCAAACCTGTGTGTTTATTTCTGTACCTGACGGTTTGCAACATCCAGTGGACACACAGGTCTGGCTATAAGAATAAAAAATTGCATTCTTTATTTTGTTAGCGCAGTCAGACTGTTTGTGGCGCATAGCGCTATTATTGTGAAGAGGAGAAGTGTGCTGTGCTGTTGTTCTCAGCTTGACGAGTAAAGAGATGACTCACCTGAGGCTGTTAAAAAAAAAGAGTGCCTCTAAAGTTGTGACCACATTGATGTTACAGCCATGATGTCGTTCACAACAACACAAGCAGATGAGGTGTTGTGGGTGTATTAATTGTTCTTGCTAGCTTTAGCTTCCTAGTTCAGTCGCTGTTTCAAGTGGTGGCCTCAACATTGTTTAGTTCAGACAGGGCGGTTCAGCGTTCCGGGGATAAATGAGCGCCACCGGACACATTATTTTACCAAACAAATGTTTCTTTTCCTCACAATGACTACATTTCACTCACATCTATGTCAATTTCCCTGATATTGTTTATCAGCAGATTCCGTTTTTGACAAATTATGTGACTCCGACCGCGGTTATGTGAATGCAGCAATCACATGCCTTACTTTTTTGTTGAGTATAGTGATTATTGATTAGGCATAGTCAAACAAAAAGTAGCAACCATGTTGAGATCCCTCTTTTTACACTCATTCGCTCCTCATATGTTTTACCGTCAAGTTGTGGAATTTGCATGCACGTTGCGCGGCTATTTATTGTTTTTTTTAATTATTATATTGTAATAGTGTGACGTCATAATCAAAATCAAAATTAAAGTTTGTTTGATCAATAATTAGTTATTATAATAAAAATGTTTGAATACAATACATTATGATTAAGGCATGGAGTGGAAAATAATTTGCTGATCGCTTGGTTCCTCCAATTCAAAATTTCCATCTGTGCTCCTCTTTCGTATCATGTTTTTCTTTTATCTTTGTGTCTAGAGCGTGAATATTTAGTTCGGATTATGCCTATTGTGAAGAGATGGAGAAACAGGCAGGAGAATTGTTAAGGAAATGGTGAGCGGAAAATAGATTTAATCTGAACTATGTAGATGGCTGGGCAGCACGGTAGCAGAGGGATTAATGCGTCTGCCTCACAATACGAAGGTCATGAGTAGTCTTCCGTTCAATCCCGGGCTCGGGATCTTTCTGTGTGGAGTTTGCATGTCCTCCCTGTGACTGCATGGGTTCCCTTTGGGTACTCCGGCTTCCTCCCACCTCCAAAAGCAGGCACCTGGGGATAGGTTGATTGGCAACACTAAATCGGCCCTAGTGTGTGAATGTGAGTGTGAATGTTGTCTGTCTATCTGTGTTGGCCCTGTGATGAGGTGGCGACTTGTCCAGGGTATAAACCGCCTTCCGCCTGATTGTAGGTGAGATAGGCACCAGCGCCCCCGCGACCCCAAAGGAAATAAGCGGTAGAAAATGGATGGATGGATATGTAGATGGCTGTAAAAAAGTGATGGATGAAACTTGAACTGTTTGCAAAAACGGCAACACATAGGCGCATTTCCGATTGTGACCGGTTCAACATCGCTTGGAATGACTAGGGACAAAGGCTTTACAGTGCCCTTACTGTCTTCGGGACCATGGACTAGGGCTGAGCCATTTTATAAAACAGTCCGGTTTTCCTCAATTTGTGTTTGCGATTTAATATGATTAATTTTTCAAGTTTGCTTTTATGTGCTTCAGCGCTAGTTGTGCATTTTAAAACCATCTCTATTACTTTATTTAACGTATTTCAATAATCCATGTTTGGACGTTTGTCCATCATGATGCATCTGAGCATCAATCCTTTTCCAATCCTTTTCCCCACCCCTAGTATGAGATGTGTTAGAAAGTTACAAAGCCATGATTAGCATTGCACAATTCATTCAAACCGAAGTAATCATGACAAGTGTGAACTCACCGTAAGACCACCTAAGGCTGACCTCACCTCATCTCATCTTATCTCTCACCTCAACTGACCACAGAGAATAAATTCAGCATGAGTTCCTCGCGTCATGGCTTTTTCCCCCCTGCGCTACACGATCAGCTCTCCCTGGCAAAGCTGCTGACATTTTCATTAGGCGAATCCGCCGGGAGAGAGAAGCGATTTCTGATGTCCTACGAGAGCTTTAACTGTGTGGCGGTTCTCTCTGCCCTCCAGGAACCTCAGTCTGGCTAATGTGATGCTTTGTACTCCCACGCATAGATGGAGCTAGACACGCTGTGTGTGTGTATGCGCGCGCGTGCGTGTGTGTGTGTGTCGCTCTTTCACACAATGCGAGTGGACTGACTCGCAGTTGTTTAATCAAATCACATTCAAGGTACTGATATGAAACAAAAGCTGTCTGTAGAAGTGACGATATTTTAACTCGAGGGCTGATGATTTTCACACCTTTTGCATACCTAACAGCTAACCAAATATGACATGGGTTCTTTTTAGTAGGTTAGTGTGTTTATGAATGTCCCTTTCAGTATAACAAGCATACTTATTGTTGCTTGAACTCTTGAACAAACTGTTTTAACACTGAAAAAACTGAAATCTAAGTAAGATTAAATATCTCAAATAAGGGTGATATTTGCTTATTTTTTGTCTGATAAGATAATTCTTCTCACTAAGCAGATTTTATGTTAGTGTTTTACTTGTTTTCAGGGTTTTGGTTCTAAATGATCTCAGTAATATATTACAGCTTGTTGCTGAGATTTTATGACCTGTATTGAGTAAAACATGCTTGAAACTAGAATATCAACTGATGCAAAGCTGTGTCATCAACACTCACAAGTATAAAACAAATTTTTTTAAATAATAATTTCTTACTTCAAGCATGAAAAAAAAAATAATGATGCCAAGCACATATCATTATGTCGGGATAATGGCACTAGCATTTACTTAATTTAAGAATATATTTCAACATATTGAGCAAAAAGGTCTCTTTTTTTCTACCATGAAAAGTGCACTTGTTATTAGTGAGAATATACTTGTTTTAAGGTATTTTTGGGTTCATTGAGGTTAGCTAATTTGACTTGTTTTGGAAAGTCTTGAAAAGCCAACTTTTCTTGTTCTATTGGCAGATAATTTTGCTTAGTTCAAATGAAATACTCCTAACTTTTGTAATTTTTTTTCTTGTTTTTGGACACTGACTTTTTGCTGTGTTGTCAGCCCATTTTGTGTCCTTAGCTTTAAAGCCAATGAGCTCACATAGCCATGCTTGTGTTGCTAACATTTGTGTTGATTGCATCTTTTACGCTGAACAAGTTTGGGTAGTTTGCATGTTCTCCCCGTGACTACGTGGCTTCCTCCCACCTCCAAAGACATGCACCTGGGGATAGGCTGATTGGCAACACTAAATTGGCCCTAGTGTGTGAATGTGAGTGTGAATGTTCTCTGTCTGTCTGTGTTGGACCTGTGAGGAAGTAGCGACTTGTCCAGGGGGTACCCTGCCTTCCACCTGAATGTAGCTGAGATATGCTCCAGCACCCCCCGCGACCCCGAAAGGGACAAGCGGTAGAACATTGATGGACGGAAGTGCAGAGTTATACCTATACAGTGGATTAAGTGCACTATAGTGTTTCTTGGAGACAAACTGTGCATAGAATGCTTGGATAGCATATTATGGAAGAAAAACAAAATGATCAAACGTCCTGCTGCCACATTTGTTGACAGAGCTCATGGATTTATTTTAAAATGTGTCGTGAAGCCCGAGGAAGGATGTTTTTCCCGTCATGAAAATCCACAACACCCTTTTAGCGCCTGTCCTCTCAAAAGTGCAGGGAGGTGATAGATTTGTCTAACAGTTGGTGCTCATAAACAGGCTGTAGGGAAACACTTACAGCTAAGATCTCATTAAAATGTCACTTTTGCATGATAGACGACCAAAAAATTAGCTTGTGGTTTTCAGCACCACAGACAGCGCTTTTAAGCTTTTTAATTGGAACAATCGACCCTAGTGTGCGAATCTGAGTGTGAATGGTGAGCTATCTGTGTTGGCCTTGCATTGAGTTGGGGATTCGCAGTCTGCCCGAGTGCAGCTAGGACAGGCTTCTATCCCCCGCAACCCTGAGAGGGACAAGCGGTAGAAAATTGATTGATGGCAATCTGTTACTACCAGGTACAATCATTGTGTCACCTGCCTAAAAGGGGCGATCCAAAGTGTTTTTAGTTTGGGTTTATTTAAATTTGAATGATTGTCAATGATGCATATATTTTCTTTAAAAGGTTAAAAAAAAGTATACATATATAAAAACAATTCTGTGTTATTAGTAATAAGATATATTTTTTCGTATATTGTTTTGCTCTATTTTCAACTGTTGCTGCTCACTGTACAATATAACATGGGCGGCTCTATAGTCCGCCCTCCCTAATGTTGGAATTTAGTTTACCAAACATGTAAAAAGTATTTGGATTTGGAGATGGAAAAAATATTGTTATTTGGTTTTTTGATATTCGCCACAATGAAGTTAAGGTAAAACTAATCACAGAAAGGAAAGTACATCAATATGCACATTAAGTGCACATACATAAAACATTTAGGTAAATTAATAATAAAGTTTGGAATAAACTCTAAAAAAATGCAATACAATTTTACAGAATGAAGGTCGGCTCTAATGCTGTCAGCTTAATGTTAACATGCGATGGACCAGCTCATTGACAGAATAAAGAAAATTAGCAGGGCCAATCGCAGGACATATATAGACAAACAAGCATTCACACTCCCATTTACACCAATTAACAATTTAGAGTCTCCTATTTAACCCAAGATGCATATTTGTAAAAATGTGGAAGAAAGCCGGAGTGCCCGGAGAGAACTCCTACATGCACGGGGAGATCATGCACACACCTACATGTATAAACGGAAGTTCAAAGACACCCACGATGTAAAGTTAGACGGTAGCAATGTAAACACAATAGTACTGTTCCCATACTAGAACAAAAACTGCATTAAATAACTTGAAATACCTTTTTTTTCTCCTTACTTTTGCTGAGTCCCAACTTAGTTCCAGGGTAAATCATTTGCACGACCAGCTGTAACTTTTATGCTGACAGGTTATTCAGATGCATGGTGTTCAAAATAAGGCATAGGGTAACATTTTTATGATCGTTGAGATGTTTTTCAAACAAATTATGTGTTGTTGTTTTTTTAAATTAATGTTATTTTTCCGTTTACAGTACTGTACAGTATATCTATGTATGCTTGCATCAAAAAGTTTTGTCAATTAGGCAAGCTGAACGGATTCCGTACTATACAGGACACATGACATGAAAAAGATTGATGAACAACGGTCGACGGTCCCTTGGCAAATCAGTACACAGAACACTATGCGCATTCATGCGCTGTAAAAAAAAACCCTGTAAAAAATTACACACACAAAAAGAGTCAGTGTCACAGCAAGGCCATGTAAAGTGAATCATGTTGTAGCAAAGGAACACTGTACTGTATATCCATTCAGTTCAGGTCAGTTTCAGTTTATTTCTAACATGCATACAATACAATGTAATGCATCACACATTTCCAGTTGTTTCATTACAGCACGTCCGAAAAGGAGTAGGAAGAGGCATAGCTTCATGCAATATATTAAATCTGTTTTCACATTTAAAAAAATAAAACCTCATTTTAAGGTGTGGCCGCTTTTATATTGCCTTGACGGTGTGCCAGGATCAGTTACATGTCGGTGAAACGCTGTAGGTACATGCCTAGAAAAGACAAATAATATAATGCTTTAGCTGTGGACTTCACTGTCTCCACCTTAGTGCCCTCAGTCTCCTCTTGGATTAAATGAGTTTTGTTTACTGTTGCCAGCAGTGTATTGATTCGATTTGATTGTTATCCGACAGATTGACAATGAAGAGTACGGTGAAGCCTTGTCTCTTGCCCAAGCGTACAATCTGGACTCAGATCTGGTCTACCAGAGACAATGGAGGAAGAGTACTGTCAGCATCGCCTCCATACAAGACTACCTGGTAGGACATTGAAGTTAAAAACATCCATGTGTTATAAGAAATAGTCAAAGTAGGCTAGTGGGGGCGGTCGTTTAAAAAAAACTATTTCATGCATCATTTTTAAACTGATTTTTAGTTTATCTCCACATTCATTTGCCTTGAGCCCATTCTCTTTTGGCTTCCTTTACAACCCAGAGCAAGATCCGCAAGCGCTCATGGGTGCTGCACGAGTGCGTGGAGCGCGTCCCGGAGAACGTGGACGCGGCTAAAGAGCTTCTGCAGTATGGCCTGAAGGGGACTGACCTGGAGGCCCTCATCGCCATAGGAAACCGGGAAGACGGGGGCAGGTAGTCACTCCTCGAATATGTCTTCTGAATTTAATAAAGCATCTCCCAAGGTGCTTATGACCTTTTTTTTTTAGGTTTATTATGCCCGGTGATGTTGACCTGGATGACCTTCCCTATGAAGACCTGTCAGACGAGGATGAAGTGGATATGAAGAAGGAGAAAGAGAACAAGAGGAAACAAGAACTTCTGGCAAAGGTTGATTTTGGCAGGTACGTCTTGTGTTACAAGCTTAAAATTATGCAAAATTGACTAATCAGTGAAAGAAGTATATGTCATGGAAACATGTCTGTGATCAACAAACGTGAGAAAAATTTACCATCTCTCTCAAAAAGTCACTTTTGTATTTGCTGCTTTTTGTGACATTATCTTTCCTCATGTATGTGATTCTGTCTCTGACACTGCCTCTCGTCAGATGTGCCTGCCCCTGTGTATAAGCCCACTACTTTAAAACAACTTAAAGGGGGCCAATGATGATTTTGACCTACATTTACATTCAAATCATAGATAAAATTTGCTGAAGAAAACACCCAAGTATTTGTGTACGATGCAATTTGTTTTTTAAATGTTTCACTTAACTGCAAAGTAATTGATTTGCTAAACTTTGGTAAAAATAAAGATTAAGTGCATATTTTGAAAGTCTTTGCAATTTGCCATAATTTTGCAAACAGGGTACAGTTACTAATTGATAATGTAGTAAACACACTCAAACAACTTACCATAGTGCACCATTTACTCTTATTTAGTTTAAACAGTGAACTCGCAAAAAAACATACAAGTTTGTTTATTTTTTTCAGATGACATTGCTGATCTCTTTTTGGTACAATGCGACCCCAGGTTGTTGTGATTATTTTAGGTGCCCAACGTTCTCCAGCAAGCAAAAGAAATTCACATTCAGGCTGTAGTGGCAAGTTGATGCTCCATTTTGTGTAGTGCAGTTTGTTTATCCTTGCTGTAATTGTGCTTCTCCAAGATATTGTACGACACATAATTTGTGGTAATATGAATGACATCTTGCAGGATATTGTGATTCACAGATGTTAGATGTTCTACATGCGGTGGCTGTCTTTTTAGCAAAGGCATATGTTTAACTTAACTGTGCTACCTTTGTTGACAACTTTGAATCAGTAAACTTTCCTAACGTATTGACGACCGCTGCTTGCTTTCACTTCAGAGTCTCAAAGTCACAAAAAAGTCTCCAAGCCAGATAAAAGTCTCCGAATTTCATCGAGAAAAGTCACTAGATTTGTCGCTAGTAGCTGTTTACAGAAAAAGTCGCCAAGAGGATTAACTACACTGTTGGCGCCTTCCTTTAAGATGGTATTTTAAAATTTGTGTGCAGATTATAAAAACATTTGTCACTGTAATACTAATACGTTACCTTAGTTTTATCCAAAGTTCTGTTTTGAAGCAAAATTGGCTGCCTCTCATCGTGACCACAGACTCTGTAACAAATGCATGCGCCTTCCAGGTTAAGCCTTAACCGGGAAGTGATTAATCATCATTCATAACGCTATAATTTATTTTAATTAATCCCATGCGTTAACGTGTTAAGGTTGACAGCCCTGATTTAAACATGTCCTTGTACTTGTATTGGATAAGCTTTAATGTAAATTTTGGGTAATTTTTGCTTCACAGTCACTTTTACAACCTACTTTCTACCAAGATTTTCTCATTGTGTAGGCATTCCCAGATTGCAAAGAAAACCATACCCCACCCTCTATACAAATATATGTTTTTATATATTGAAAATGTACACAATTTAAATGTCGTCACTGCTGTGTTTTGTCCGAGACCGTCAAAGAGGCAGGCTTTGCTATACATCTTAAAACAAAGCACTCGTGGTGGGAATGATTATTTATGCTTGTTTAAATATTATAGAGTATTGTATAGTTATTATGATTGTATATTATAAATGTATTGTTATAAAATTGATATAAAGTAAGTAAAATGTACATACCCCGTTTCCATATGAGTTGGGAAATTGTGTTAGATGTAAATATGAACGGAATACAATGATTTGCAAATCCTTTTCAACCCATTTTCAGTTGAATGCACTACAAAGACAAGATATTTGATATTCAAACTCATAAACCTTTTTTTCTTTTTGCAAATAATAATTAACTTAGAATTTCATGGCTGCAACACATGACAAAGAAGTTGGGAAAGGGCACGTTCACCACTTTGTTAGATCACCTTTTCTTTTAACAACACTCAATAAACGTTTGGGAACTGAGGAAACTAATTATTGAAGCTTTGAAAGTGGAATTCTTTGTTTTATGTAGAGCTTCAGTCGTTCAACAGTCCGAAGTCTCCGCTGTTGTATTTTACGCTTCATAATGCGCCACACATTTTTGATGGGAGACATTTCTGTACTGCAGGCGGGCCAGGAAAGTACCCGCACTCTTTTTTTTACGAAGCCACGCTGTTGTAACGCGTGCTGAATGTGGCTTGGCATTGTCTTGCTGAAATAAGCAGGGGCGTCCATGAAAAAGACGGCGCTTAGAGGGCACCATATGTTGTTCCAAAACCTGTATGTACTTTTCAGCATTAATGGTGCCTTCACAGATGTGTAAGTTACCCATGCCTTGGGCACCAATGCACCCCCATACCATCACAGATGCTGGCTTTAGAACTTTGCGTCGATAACAGTCTGGATCGTTCGCTTCCCCTTTGGTCCGGATGACACGATGTCGAATATTTCCCCCAAAAATTTGAAATGTGGACTTGTCAGACCACGGAACACTTTTCCACTTTGGATCAGTCCATCTTAGATGATCTCGGGACCAGAGAAGCCGGTGGCGTTTCTGGATGTTGTTGATAAATGGCTTTCGCTTTGCATAGTAGAGCTTTAACGTGCACTTACAGATGTAGCGACCAACTGTATTTAGTGACAGTGGTTTTCTGAAGTGTTCCTGAGCCAATGTGGTGATATCCTTTAGAGATTGATGTCGGTTTTTGATACAGTGCTGTCTGAGGGATAGAAGGTCACAGTCATTCAATGTTGGTTTCTGGCCATGCCGCTTGCGTGGAGTGATTTCTCCAGATTCTCTGAACCTTTTGATGATATTATGAACCGTATATGTTGAAATCCCTACATTTCTTGCAATTGCACTCTGAGAAACGTTGTTCTTAAACTGTTTGACTATTTGCTCACGCAGTTGTGGACAACGGGATGCCATCCTGTTATGTTTGCGTACGTCTATGTAAGCAACTCAGCGAAATTGCGACATGGAATGTTAGAACTATGTACCAGAAAGGGAAAATAGATAATGTCAAACAAGAAATGAGCAGAATAAAGATAAATATTTTTGGACTGTCAAAAATACAATTCAAAAGCGTCGGTGAAATAACATCAGATAACCACACAATTTTATACTCTGGAGGAGAGAAACACCAAAGAGGAGTTGGAGTCATTTTCGATCCTAAATGTTCAAAGGCGTTGAAAGAATTTTTGGGCGGTTACAGACAGAGTAGTATTTGCTTTTAAACTTAGAGGGACACCCTTTGACACCGGTTGCATACAAGCTTATGAACCAATAGCAGACAAAGTGTTATGATCCCCGCCTGGTAATAAATTATTTGGTTTTTGAGTCCTTTTATGTATCTGGTTTGTTCTTGGACTCTTTCGATCCTTAGTTGGTGCACTTCCTTGTTTGTTTCGTCACCTTGGTAACTTGATTTTTCACATGCCTTGTTCGCACACCTGCTTTTGATCAGAGACTCTATTTAAGCCTGTCCTTTCCATTCACTGGTTATCTCCTCGTAGTTTAGTGTGCATACAGTTTGTGTTTCACTAGTGACGACTCGGCTACCTGTTTTTGGACTCGCTAGCTTCCGTGCTTAGCCTCTTGTGTTTCCTAGCTCCCATGCTAGTGTTTTGTTTTGCCTTTTAGTGCCAAGTGCAAGTTGTTTCTGTTCTTAGTCTGTTTTTAGTTTTGATAAAACCATACTTCTTACCTTTACGCTGTGTCTGTGCCCGATCTGCATCCTGAAAAAGCTCCACCCGCATAACGATGCCTCGAAGACGTCACACAAAGAAGTGGCAGAGATGGACAAATTCTATGAAGACCTTAAAGAGGGCAAAAAGACAACTTAAATGACAAGACATCAAGATTATAATAGGTGACTTCATTGCAAAAGTTATTTTAAAACTATTGTTATCCCTTTTGTAATTGGAGAGCTCAATAAACACGGTGAAACACTGGTAGAATATTGTTAAGAGAACAAGTTCATCATCACCAACACTTGGTTTTAGAAGCATCCAATGATATGTAGGACATGAAAAAGCCCTAGTTTTAGGTTTAGAAAACAAATAGATTTCCTATTAATTGAAGGATGATATAAAATCTCAATCCTAGAATCAAAGTATACCCCAGGGCAGCTGTGGCTACTGATGTAGTTTACCACCACCAGCTTTGAGTGTTTAGAAAAGCACGATATAAATCTAAGTTATTAAAGTCCACACAGGTAATCACATCCCAGTGAGAGCAATTATGAAAGTGAGATTCAAAAATGTAAAATAACTAAAAAACGGCAGTGCCCAATTTTTAAACAAGACCAAGATTTTCGAAATAATTTTACTATATCAGTGTCAAACAAATTTGAAATGTTACGCACATTTACGAATGCAGAAAACAGATAGAATAAGATGCAGGAGTATATAATCTAAACCACGGAGAAACGTGTTGCTTTCACTGCCTGCAAAGTACTGAAATAAATGGATGACTCAAGAAATTCTTCATTTAATGGACACATGGAGAGTATTAAAACAAAACAAAAGTGATTACAACAAACTGTATAAGATTATAAAGAATAAATGCAACACGGCTAAAGAAGTATGGATAAACTTACAATGTGAAGAAATAGAACAACACAAGGACACTGTTAGCAAGTACCTGCACCAACATACAGTATGGTAAACTGGGGCCCTCAAAGTCAGGATGCATCAAATAAAAGTAAGGCTACTTACTACTCGATAAAAAAGACATTCTGTCAAAATGGTCAGAATACTTCAAAAATGTATTCCATGATGACCAAGCCCATCCACCTCCACCTATAAACAAGAACATGATGGAGGGCCCACTCAGATGAAGAGAAAAAAGTCATATCCAAAATGAAACATTGAAAAGCGGTTGGATCGGATAAGATACCAGTTGAAATCATAGACACACTCAAGGAAATTGGAACATCAGAACCGACAGAATTGTTTAATATCATTTAAGACAGGCAAATTCCACGAGATATTAAAATATCAATTTTTATTAAACTGCCAATGAAACCAGGAACCACAAACTGTGAACAACATAGGATGATAAGCCTTATGAGTCACATCAACAAAATTATTTTTAAAGTACTGATGGCAAGAGCAAGCAATACAATACGTCCAGAGCTTTCAACCACGTAATTCGGATATCTCCCTGACAAGTGCACCAGAAATGCTATATTCACACTAGGTATGTTAATAGAAAGATCAATAGAAGTGCAGTACATACTTGTGTTTTAAAAACTATTCGATAGCGTTTGATAAAGTGATAAATACTTTTTTTTCCCAAATCTTGAGTGGGTTAGATATTGATAGGTGAGACCAGAAGGTTCTATGAAATCTGTACTGGGAACAAGAAGCAGCAATCACAATGGATGGTGAATGCAGTCAATTCAAAACCATTCAAATAGGTGTTTGACAAGGTTGTGTACTATTTCCTGATCTGTTTAACATCTACAGCCAAATGATCTTACGCCACATTAATCATAAAGCTGGAAAAACGTTGGAGGAATTAATCTAGACAACCTCAGATATGCAGTGGCAGACTCTGGGCAAAAAAAAAGTTACAGAATATACTGAACACAACAGTAGCCCACTGTGAAGCAAATGGACTGGTTCTAAACATCAACTTGATGTATGACTGTTTCCGAGAAACCACATGCACCTGCATGTAGCATCACGTGACAACACGAAAATAAAACAACTGTATGAATTGAAATACCTTGCATTACAATAACATCATATGGTAGATTCGAAAAAGAGATAAACAAATGCATTACCATGTCAAGAGAAAGTTTAAAAAAACCGGGTGCTACATTTAGAAATATAAACATCTTACGCCAAGCTCAGAGTCTTCAAAATGTACGTATGGTCTGTAATACTATATGGCTGTGAATGCTAGACTATGAAAATCAACATGTGAGAAAATTATCGGCACTGAAATGCTCTTCAGAAAAATGTGCCGCATATCTTGGATTGAAAGGAAAAGTAACAACGCGGTGAACACAAGATCATCTCATATTGCAACGATTCGAAAGAGGAAGCTGAAGTTTCTTGGACATTGGTAGTGGGTAATGAATGCTAGGACACTTGACACAATGAGGAACCAGACTCTAAAATGGGGGAGTTACCATATAATTTATATTGAGCACTATTCATTCCTGCATTTACATTGATAGCGACATCACACAGATATTAAACAAAGATACATTGCAAGTACGACATGGAAAGACTGACATGAGAACAGGTGGTTGTCAGACTTGACTGATGTGTACCTATCTTGGAACCTTTGACCATATTTGTGTGGCAGAGTATTAATGGTACAGTCGTCTTGGCTCTGAGTGGTGAATGTTACTTGGCTATGTGTTTGCCCTATATGTAGCTTACGCTATTTGCACTGTTCTTGGTAAACATACTTAGATAGAAATTCATCCTATTAGACATATCGGAAAAAATAGCTTAGAAAAACTGATGTTAACAGGAAAACAAGAGGGTAGGAAAACTCAAGGTCCACAACAAACGACATATGTCAGCGGTCTAAGAAATTGTATCGGAAATATCATTAAAATATAACCCATACATAGGGCAGACGACAGAGAAGATTGGATAGCCCTGATAATCGATGTCTGAAAACAGGCCTCCACTCCATGATGAGGAGTGGGACAACCCTTTTCATGCTTGCAGTCGAAGATCTGTTTGTGCATCTGTGTGCAGCGTGATATATATACAAACAAAAACACTTGATTACATTGTGTAATTAAGTTTTTCCTAAAATGAACTTTTGTTTAATAATGTGTCTTTATGTCCCAAACTGCAGAGAGTACCAGGCTTTTATTAGGGTAAGGTTATTTGTACATATGTAATAATGTTATTACTCGGGCTGTCAAATTTAATACATTAACTCATGTGATTAATCACAGAAAATTGTAGCATTAATTACGTGTAAACAGATTAATGATGCAGTTTGTTTTGTCCAAACATGCCTCCTTATCTTAAAAGCAAATGGTTCCTAAAAGGCAGTGTGGGTTGTTTTACGGCCAATTTCACTCCGGTACACCTTTAAATACATCTGTTACCACATTTTGAGCAAGTAAATTACGTGCATTTAAGTAATAACATTTAGAAAAAAGATTTGTTTATGACAGGATTGTCCAAAAAGGGGTGCCAGAAGGTCAAAATTCAAAGCATGCTTGAGATCAAGGGCCGAACCCGGATTTATTGAAAACCAATCCACGCTTTTACCCCCTCACTTAAAAGTGTACTTTCGTTGTTTAGCATGCATTGGCGATAAAAAACAAACAAACACATATTCATGTTGTTTCTTGGACTCTGTGTAAGAGTGTAGCTTTTAAAGATACACAAGTGTTATGTGTCAGTCATCCTGTGGTTGCCATGCACAGAAATGTGTATGACAACAGGTGAATGTGTTTTTATTTGAACTGACATATTTAAAAAAATGCAGCTTTTGTCGATGGATTCTTTATTGACACTAGAGTGGAGGAAACATGTATTTGTTTGTTCGTTCCTGCTTACAGAGTTCTATATTCTGACAGTCTGACATTCCTTAAATGTATTGTGACAGGTAAGCAGGGGGAAACAGACCGAGAGATATGGGAGCGAGCCGCTGAGACAGCTGTGAATTATATTTTTGCTTGTTTCATTGATATGGTATGCTCTTTATTGTCATTGCACAAGTACAACAAAATTATTTTTTTACAGAACAGGAACAGTGTTGAGTCGCCACTTATGGTGCCCTGTAAAAGGTGGGAATAGGGTAGACACTCTGGGAAGGATTAAAAATTAAAATAAAATAATAAATACATTTCAGACTGGGCTCCTTTTGAGGGTGGCCCAGTCTGGAGTGAGAAAAAAACTCGATAGCAAAGCACATATACATGTTGCGACGTACAACTCTAGACTTGCAACGAGGGGGCGGGCATCTGGCCTGAAGCTTCCAGCCACTAGGGGCGCTGCTCCGTTTTTCGCCGTACCACGGTGGGTGAAGCATCAAACGCGTGGAATAGGGAATGGGGTATGAGTGTGTGTGTGTGCCGTGTATTTTTCATGGATGCATATGTGTGTGTGTAAGCCTGCAATGTGTTTCTGTTCCGCGAACTTCGTCTCCCAAGACCGGCATCTCCAAGATGTCGCCAAAAATTGCAATATAGTAAAAAAAAGCAAAAGTCTGAGTGTCCACAGTTCTGCTCGCACCCTCCAATAATTTGTGGCAGCTTTGGGGTATTTTGAACGGCTGCCAGCATTTTCCAATTTGTTGATACACCAGAGTAACGCTTACTCCAATCAGCAGATATCCTGTTATCGCAGTTCCGAATAGGTAGATATCTTTAATGTCCTCGACTGAAAGGGTTGCCAGACACGCCACACTCCTCCGTCCAGCAACAACCGTTCCGTCAAGACAGGCAGGTTCTTCAAAACCCGAGACCTTGTCAATTTCGTAGAGAGGATTGTTAATCAATTCCCTTGTTTATATTTTAGAAAGCAGTGCAAAAAGAGTCAACGAGAAATCGAGACAAGACAAAACAATGAAACTAACAGAAGAGTTAAGGGAGAGGGAAAGGTAGCGTCCACCTTCGTTGAGTGCCAGTGAGAAAAATAAAGGAATTTTTGATCAACCTCCCACCTTCATCCAAGCTACAGTATTGTATATGTCCTCAAAAACAGTCTTGATGTCTTTAGACAATGGCAATTTCTAGGAGTCCAGAATCCGGAAGATCTGGCAAATCTGAACATTTGTCTGAGGAGCAAGCGTTTCTCACCATGCCTTATTGTGGTTACAATGATCACATTTGACTCGTATTTTTTTATGCATCTTTAAAGTGTTATTTTGTAGATAAAGAGTTTAATAGTTTAAATGGTGTCGTTTTTAGTCCCGTACAATTAAATATGTGCCCATTTGAATGGTTATATAAGACCATTAGTAAGATTGGTTTGTGCGATGCATCCTAATAATACCACTCTGGCCTACAATTTTATTTGTAATAGATAAGGTTTACATGTATGAGATATCTTGGACGGTGTTGCTGAAGTGTAAATGGGTTTTTATCTGCTGAAAATCCCCATGCTGCCTGGGAGTTTCACACTGGTGGTTTATGCCAAACTGAAGATTCAATTGCTTTGTGTTTTTTAAAATCTAATTTAAATTTTGCAAGCAAGTAATTTACTGCAGTTAATGGTAATTAATCCGAATTCAAAACTGTGATTACTGTATTTTGATATATTTTGTCTGTTTTTATTTTTAATGTTTTCATGTAATGTTTACATTTACAAGCGTTTTAATTTTATTATTTATCCTATATTGTGTTATGGTATTATGGTATTAGAAGTCTAGTATTATACATATTCTGATAATTGATGAATGATGGTATCAGCATTTAGTTTGTACAATTGACCATTTATTTTATCACAGACAAGACTGTGAGTGCTTTTAGATTGGGTAGGGGCCCACAGCAGCACCAGCTGCTCGTTGAGAGGAGTGACGTGGGCTGTTACTCTGTGAAAGTATCCGATAAGACCAGAAAACGTAGCTAGATTGCCTTTTTTGACAAACTGAATCCAGTGCGGTTGGAATAATTGCAAAATATAGCAACAAAGTCGTTGGGTTGGCAACACTGATCCCTCCTGCTACGACTCCTTATGCTCTGGCAGACCAGGCACATATGAGGTGTGCCAAAACGTTGAGTTACGATTCCATAGCCAGAGTTGGAATGGCAAGCTACATTCAAAGACATTCACATTTTAATGTGTGTATGAGTGAGGGTGAACTGGTTGCGCCAAATCTAATGTGGTGGACCACATTAAGTAAATGAACGAATGTGAAACAATTGATTCTGTCAAGTCGTATCATAGATTAGAGGAAAGGCGATATTCGTCCGATTTGTCTTTCCAGGTCTTGGGTCTCCAGGTCGACAACAAACGATGTATGTCAGTAGCCTAAGAAATTGTATCGGAAATATCAATAAAATATAACATATACATAGAGTGGACGACAGAGAAGATTGGATAGCCCTGATTATCGATGTCTGAAAACAGGCCTGATACTCCATGATGAGGAATGTGATGTCCCTTTTCATGCATGCAGAGTCAAAGATCTGTTTGTGCATCTGTGGGCAGCGTGATGTATAAACAAACAAAAACACTTGATTACAATGTGGAATTAATTTTTCCATAAAGTGAACTTTTGTTTAACCGTTTTTTTTTTTTCAAATAGTGTCTCTTTATGTCCCAAAATGCAGAGAGTACCAGGCTTCTATTAAGAGTAAGGCAATTTGTACATATGTAATAATGCTATTACTCGGGCTGTCAGATTTAATACATTAACTCATACGATTAATCACCAAAAAATGGTAGCATTAATTATGTGTAAACATATTAATGATGCAATTTGTTTTGTCCGAACATGCCTTCTTATCTTAACCCACAATTTCACTTTAAAATACACCCCGGTAGACCTTTAAATAAAACTTACCACATTTTGAGAAAGTAAATTACGTGCATTTAAGTAAAACATTTAAAAAAGATTGGTTTATGACAAATAAAGCTGCGATGGTATGCTTGCAAAGGGAAGAGTAGTCAATAGTAATGCGACCAAAAACCAGGAGCAAATGGGAAAGGGGTCTGCCACATTTCACAATTCTATTTGATGAGGTCATAGCCCAGAGAGAGAGGGATCAGGGTAGGAAGCAGCAGAAGTTAGTGTTGGGAATTTAGCGGTTAATCTGCTGGATGTAATTTATGCCTTTGTTGTTAAGTGCCAGGGGGGAAAGACTAATGAAAAAGCCTTTAGTGGTCACTAATCACCTCTCGCACATGCAGATGCACTCGTACCACCAAAGCCTTCCTGCGCATATTAGACACTATTAAAATGTCCAAAGGTAAACACTGGGAAATGTGCATTTACTGAAATAAATGGCACTCATTAAAAATACATTTCCGACGACGGCCGCAGCATATGCAGGCACACATTGTTTCTGCAGCTGGATGACTCTCCATTGTGTCTATTGTTTTTCGCGTTTAGAATGCTTAACACCGGTGGCCTCATTTGAACAAGAGTAAGCAGAGTGTGTGTCATTCGGAGCCCCGCGCTTAATTTACCACTTTCGTTTGTGTCTCTTTGGCAATTTCATGATGGGGAAGTTGCTGTTAATACAGAAATATGCTCTCGGTTCAAAAGTGAACTGCCGTGTTTGAATATTTTTTTCTTTTATTAATCTACTGCAGTGTGCAGCAAAAATGCTCATGCTAATTAATGCACCCGTGTCTCTTGGAGGCCTGCAGCAGAGGCCAGCGACAGTGATAATAATTCTCTTAATTTCTTTGGCCACTGGCCCTAGTGTGTGAATGTGAGTGTGAATGTTGTCTGTCTATCTGTGTTGGCCCTGCGATGAGGTGGCGACTTGTCCAGGGTGTACCCCGCCTTCCACCCGATTGTAGCTGAGATAGGCGCCAGCGCCCCCCGCGACCCCAAACGGGAATAAGCGGTAAAAAATGGATGGATTGAATTTCTTTTCAACTTCAATGTCATTACAGAAATGGTGCGGTATCGATCACATCTGCTCTGTGAGGTGTATCTAACGATTATATTTATTTATTGTCTTGTTACACTGAGCACATCTCTTGCCCCCTTGCTGTGCTTTAAGGCTATCTTGTACCGTTGGAGATTGCATCATAGCTTCTGTAGTTATCAGCAACCAAGTCTGTAACTGTTCTCATAGTGCAATGACCTAAGAGTTTCTAACTTGAATTGAGATGTTTAAAGGGGAACTGCACTTTTTTTATTTTTTTTTATTTTGCCTATCGTTTACAGTCAGTATGAAAAACAAGACGACGGATGCATTTTTTTAATGTATTCTAAATATTAATAAATGCGATCGAAAGTCTTTTTACAATGGAGCCCATTGGAGATGCTCTATTTTGCCTATAAAGCCCGTAAAAAACATCCAAACACCTCCATTAAGGTTTTATATACATGATATAAATATATGTAATAAAGTAACGGGCACCATTATAATAAACATAATATTTCTGTATTTTTCTCATTTTAAGTATACACTGTGCATTGATTTCAAAAAAGCTTTTTCCACTACATCACATATTTCTACTCAATGCAGACTTTATGAGAGCCAACAAAGTATGCCGACTGCTAGGATCTTCATATTTTCCCGTTTAGATGAAGAATGACTCATAATCCTTGCGAAAAAAAGGGGCGTGGACCTAAGTGGGTTTTTGTGTTGTTCTCGCCATTGCCTGGTCTAAATTGGGTGTCAAAATGTACCAACTCGTCGGAATACGTCCTCATCCTTTTACTTTCCAGGTAAGAGGCAAAAATTATGATCTAGACCAGACCAGGGCAAATTATGGCCCGGAGGCTGCACGCGGCCCGTTAAGCTTTTCAAAAATATTACTCTGTTTTATGTTGAAGAGGTTCATTTAGCCTAATGACGTGTATTTATAAATGGTTGATTTATACAGGCTAGTAAGGTAAAGTGTTGTTCCTGACAAGTTTCGGCTACCTTGCTTCTGCAGCCTTCATCAGAGGTGTCGGGTGATGTTAGCGTGACGTTGTCTGTGACATGTTATATGGATTGCTGGGTCCCCTGGTGTGCGCCGGGGGTAGGGCGGGGCATCCCCTGTCGTCTGGATGTCTACCAAACGGCCGGGGGCAGCCCTGCAGGACTGTATCCCAGGTGTGGGATAGTTGGTATGCTCCTTCATCCCTGTTGACAGTCTTTGGGGCCCGCTTCCTGATTTCAACCGCCTCTTTGATCCGCCGATGGAATTTGTTGCTTTCCATTCTAATGATCTTGGCTTCCTCCCAGTTCAATAGATGGTTTTCCCTCTTGCAGTGATTTGAAATGGCTGATTTCAGATTTTCCTGCGTTGCTTTTATTCTCGTAGCACGGGTGAGTGTTCCAGATGTTTCCTTTTCACATTCTTTCTGGTGTTCCTTTTTTCGTGTGGTGAACTGTCGACCTGTCTCTCCTATGTATATTTTATTGCATGTTAGGCAAGGGATCTCATATATCACATCAAACTTTTTGTCAGGGGGGATTTGATCCTTAGGGTGTACTAGGATTTGGCGAAGCTTGATGTGCGGCTTCACTGGTGGGCCGATGCGGTGTTTCCTAATTGCTCGCTGTATGCGTTCTGTGACGCCCCTGACGTATGGGAGGGTGACCATGCCCAGGTTCTCAGGCCTAGAACCTTCTTTTTTTTCCTCAATGTTGTTGTTCTGGACCTCTCGTTTGCCTTTGTTTATGGCCCAGTTTGGGTAGTGGATCAAAGAGGCGATTGAAATCAGGAAGCGGGCCCTAAAGACTGTCAACAGGGATGAAGGAGCATACCAACTATCCCACACCTGGGACACAGTCCTGCAGAGCTGCCCCCGGCCGTTTGGTAGACATCCAGACGACAGGGGGCGCCCCGCCCTACCCCCGGCGCACACCAGGGGACGCCGCCATCCCACCACTTCAGGTGGGATGGTTCAATACATATAACACGTAACAGACAACGTCACCCTAAGATAACGTGACACCTCTGATGAAGGCTGCAGAAGCAAGGTAGCCGAAACTTGTCAGGTACAACACTCTACTTTACTAGCCTGTATAAATCAACCATTTATAAAAAAAAATATTACTCTTCGCGTTCGTATTACGCTGTGTTTGTTGCATTTTTGTTGCGTTTTGCTTGATTGTAAAATACGTCGATTGAGACGGGGTGTGACGTTCGTATGTTTTCAATATTTTGTGTTTTATCGGTTATAGTTTATATTATAAATCCGACATTCTTTATTTTCATGTACATTATGGGTGTCATTCAGTAAAAAAAAACAACATTGCATTCCGTTTTTTTTTTAAGGCGGTCGGTTATAAAGTTTTTAGCATTTAATCAGACATTATTGTGTGGTTTTGTTTCCTGAAAATAGACATACCGGCCCCCAGACACATTTATTTCTCAAAATTTGGCCCTGGAGTAAAAATAATTGCCCAGGTCTGATCTAGACTAACGTTTGGTGAGCAGGGAAACAAGAAGACAGCTCATTAGTCAATCACGTCAACATTGGCACGCAATCTTGTGATCACTGCGCAGCTATAAATATTTTCTCTGCGTAAGAGCTTATAATAACAATATCACTAATCCTTGGTTAATATTTAAGTCACAAAATGTAAAAAAAAAAATGTTGGATGTGTTTGGATTTTTTTTTGGTTTTATGATCAAAATAGAGGACCTCCCATTGGTTCCTCTGTAAGCGGTGTCAGGCCTGCTACTGTCAGTTTAGTCATTTTTGTGTACTGTATTCTGTGCTTTTTCTTCTCCAGCGCTCCTATTTTGGTTTCTGTTTCCTGTCACTGCACCTCTGTACTGAACGCTGCCTCCCTCAGCTGTCACTGGTTGACACTCTAGACCAGGGGTCACCGACGCGCTGCCCGTGGGCACCAGGTAGCCCGTAAGGACCAGATGAGTAGCCCGCTGGCCTGTTCTAAAAATAACTCAAATGGCAGCACTTACCAGTGAGCTGCCTCTATTTTTTAAATTTTGTTTATTTACTAGCAAGCTGGTCTCGCTTTGCTCGACATTTTTAATTCTAAGAGAGACAAAACTCAAATAGAATTTGAAAATCCAAGAAAATATTTTAAAGACTTGGTCTTCACTTGTTTGAATAAATTCATTTATTTTTTTTACTTTGCATATTTCACAAAGACAATTTTAGAGAAAAAATACAACCTTAAAAATGATTTTGGGATTTTTAAACATATACATTTTTACCTTTTAAATTCCTTTCCTCTTCTTTCCTGACAATTTAAATCAATGTTGAAGTATTTTTTTTTTTATTGTAAAGAATAATAAATACATTTTAATTTAATTCTTCATTTTAGTTTCTGTTTTTCGACAAAGAATATTTGTGAAATATTTCTTCAAACTTATTACGATTAAAATAAATAAAAAAATATTCTGGCAAATCTAGAAAATCTGTAGAATCAAATTTAAATCTTATTTCAAAATCTTTTGAATTTCATCAAAAATTTTTGTTCCGTAAAATCTAGAAGCAATAATGATTTTTCTTTGTTATAAATATAGCTTGGTCCAATTTGTTATATATTCTAACAAAGTGCAGATTGTATTTTAACCTATTCAAAACATGTCATGTGTGGCGGGGCTCTCCCTTAGAGATAGGGTGAGAAGCTCTGCCATCCGGGAGGAACTCAAAGTAAAGCCGCTGCTCCTTCACATCGAGAGGAGCCAGATGAGGTGGTTCGGGCATCTGGTCAGGATGCCACCCGAACGCCTCCCTAGGGAGGTGTTTAGGGCACGTCCAACCGGTAGGAGGCCACGGGGAAGACCCAGGACACGTTGGGAAGTCTATGTCTCCCGGCTGGCCTGGGAACGCCTCGGGATCCCCCGGGAAGAGCTAGACGAAATGGCTGGGGAGAGGGAAGTCTGGGTTTCCCTGCTTAGGCTGTTGCCCCCGCGACCTGACCTCGGATAAGCGGAAGAAGATGGATGGAAAACATGTCATCAAAATTCCAAAATTAATCTTTATCAGGAAAAATTACTAATGATGTTCCATAAAATCTTTTTTTAAATTTTTTCAAAAAGATTCGAATTAGCTAGTTTTTGTCTTCATTTTTTTCGGTTGACTTTGGAATTTTAAAGAGTTGGAATTGAAGATAAACTATGTTTCATAATTAAATTTTATTTTTTGTGTGTTTTCTCCTTTTTTAAACCGTTAAAGTGTTTTTTTTCATAATTTTTTCTCTACAAAAAAACGTCCGTAAAAGGAAAAAAAAAAGTATGACGGAATGACAGACAGAAATACCAATTTTAAAGCAAATTGGCTATTTCTGGCAATTTATTTTGAGCAAATTGAGCAAATTGGCTATTTCTTGCAATTTATTTAAGTGTATATCAAACTGGTAGCCTTTCGCATTAATCAGTACCCAAGAAGTAGCTCTTGGTTTTAAAAAGGTTGGTGACCCCCGCTCTAGACACACCTGTTACCTTTTGCCAATCAGGCTTCTTTATAAGCCAACTTGCCTTGCACACAGGACAGGATTATTCTACTTTTTAGTCAATTTCCTGTGCAACTCCCTGTTGCCTATAGATATACTTTTACGTGCACGCCATCTGATATTTTTATTTCCGTTCATTTAAGAGTTATAATGCATTTTAAAAAAATACATCTGTTGTATCATAGGCAAAATTCCAAATGCCACAAGTGCAGTTCCCCTTTAAAGCCATTCGGATCCACTTGATCCTTACACGTGCACGTTTTAATGGTGAGTTACAATGAGTTCCATTGTGTACCAAAATGTTACTGTTTCATGCTTTCCGCATGTGCCTACCCTTTGTGTAGTTTTTGTGTTATCCTGCTAACACGCAATCCTATCAAAGCAATGCCTCTCATCATTGATCCTTTTGAAGTGGTTAGTTAAAACCTGACACATTTTTCGGGCGATTTGAAAATCATTTCAGTGTTTCCCGTATTTGTGGCGGCAGTAATAACTACAAAAGCACTTGAAGAGCACAGACTGCTGCAAAGTGCTACCCTTTCAATCGTAAAAAAATGTCCTGAATACAGATGTTGATACGGATTACCCCCACACTGTAATAACTTGTTTCTTATCTTATCTACTTTATTATTTTAAAGTTTAATCAAAATATGACAAACACTTTTTTAGCTATTTTTTTGCGGATAAAAGAAAATTCTTGCCAGTCATCAACTCTATTTGGGTGGAGGCGGAGCCCCGGGCAAACACACACAGAAGTTGGAGCTCCTAACGCAAACGCAAGGTAATGTAGTAGAAATGATCAAAATCAGCCCAATGTGTAATGACTTGTTCCTTATCCCATTTCGGACATTTCCAGAAAGTTAGAAGAAAATATGACTGTAAGTTTTTGAACTTTCTTTAGTGGAATTAACCAAACGGAGTGAAAACTCTTTTAAATCATCCACTGTCTATGTCCCTGGCAGAGGTCTGCGCTCTGAGAGTACTTTTCTAGCTGTTTTGAGAATGCTGAAAAAGAGCTTCCCTTCCTTATAGACCAGCAGCCTTCACTGCTATTGACCTATTTTAAAAAAGTATTAGGCAGACAGAAATAAATCTAAACAGTACTGTATTGATTGAAGATTGATTTATACTATGGATGCATGGTATATTTTTTTCAAGCCAATACGATCACCTACTGTAGTTCAAGCCCAATGGACTACAGATAACCATCCATTTTCCACCGCTCATTCCCTTTTGGGGTCGCGGGGGGCGCTGGTGCCTATCTCAGCTACAATCGGGCGGAAGGCGGTGTACACCCTAGACAAGTCGCCATCTCATCGCAGGGCCAACATAGACAGACAGACAACATTCACACTCACATTCACACACTAGGGCCAATTTAGTGTTGCCAATCAACCTATCCCCAGGTACATGTATTTGGAAGTGGGAGGAAGCCGGAGTACCCGGAGGGAACCCACGCATTCACGGGGAGAACATGCAAACTCCACACAGAAAGATCCCGAGCCTGGGATTGAACCCAGGACTGCAAGACCTTCGTATTGTGGGGCAGACGCACTAACACCTCTGCCACCGTGAAGCCCCTACAGATAACCGACCACTTATTTGTATCTATTATTTTTTACATTTTAAACAACTGTAGTTGGAGTAAAGACCAATTCAAACAAAGGTGGATTTAACAAAGTGTACCTGGAGCTTTGTCCTGACAAAAGCCTGTATCTTCAACAAGGGAAAAACGCTGGTCATCCAGCACCATCATTTCCTTTATAAAATCATAAATCTCTTCAGTCCTCGGTCATCTCCTGCAAACTTTTTGCACTTTTTAAACATCGTGGTGAAAGGAACAAGTCTTTCTTTGCAATTCGTTTCGAGCGCAGCATCATTAGTACCATGCGTCTTCTTACGCTACCCAAACACCGTCATAGCAAGGCTACCATTTTGGGTGCCTAGTAAGGTTTGAAGTTTTGATGCTGGATGTTTTTCCTTCCTCATGGAATGTTTGCAGGACATTTGGTGGAAATGGCACCTAAGAAATAAGTTCTACATGATCAACGCCATGTTTGTTTACACTATTTGCTCATTTGAAGTTTACGACTGGGTTTTATGACTGGCAATTTTCTCACCTTAACCCACTTAAGCACAATATGCATTCGCTCGCCTCATTGGAGAGTTTATTTTTTCTTTTTCTAGCAGTTATCAGTGTTCTTTTAATCCGATTTATCGATGTTCGGTATCTTGTTCACACCTAATTCATTTATTTTTTAGTTTGTACAAGTTACTGAGTCCCCACTGTGTATTGCATATACAAGGCAAACATGGTACTTTATTAAAAATTATTTGAGTGCATTTAAGTTGAAGGATGTTACTTCATATGACTTTGCCATTTTACTTTTCCAGGAAGTTTGTTGTGCTGGCCGACCATTAGCTCATTCTGAAAAGTAATATTCCAAAAAGAAATAAGAGCACAAACTTCCACAGGACTTGGTTATTACCTCTTATATTTCAACTGAAGGCGCAAACATTAGTCAAAAAAAAAAAAAAGCGCCATTTTTGTTGCTTCCTCAACCTGCACAAAGTTTAATTTTGCAACTATCAAAGGGATTTCTGTATATAAGAAGAAGATGGACAATACTGCAGATGTGCCTGAGTGCAAAGAAGGAATGAGAACACACTCTGTTGCAAGGTTGCTATCTGATCAGAGGCCTCAATCACAAGTGTAATTCATTTGCAGATATGGTAAGCGACTGCGTGACTGATCTCTGATTATGCAGTCTTCCATCCTGCACCATAATGGCTTTCATCAGATGCAATATTTGTGTGTGTTATGCTGTTGCAGTATTATCATGAGACGGGGGAAGGAGATGGAGGAGTAATGCATTTTGATGTAATAACTCCCACTCTGTTTGTATGGAATATAGTACGTCTTGTATGTGTCATAGTGGTTGTGTGCATTTTTTAACCATAATTTGTTGCCATGAGTGCTGTAACTGGGGGAACTGATTGAAACGGAAGGTCTCTTGTGTGGTTAAGTGTCGGATTAGCAATTTAAAAGCGACGGAACTGAACCAGAAGTCAACATCCAACGCAAGCCACAGGATCGACAGAGACATGGCCAGCACATTCGCTAGTGGTTCACTAATGATGCCTTTTTTCCATTGCACTTTACTGGCTGTTTAGCTTTTTCTTAGAAAAAAGCAAGAACTACAAAGTACTCACTCTCATTATCCCACCAGAGGGACGATGGATACCTACAGTAACTGTTTGTCACCGCGCCCGCCCCGTCCGGTTTTAAACGTTCCTAGTGGACATCACATTAACGACTGCTTGTTGCTCAGGGCTTCCTCCCACCTCCAAAGACATGCACCTGGGGATAAGTTGATTGGCAACACTAAATTGGCCTTAGTGTGTGAATGTGAGTGTGAATGTTGTCTGTCTATCTGTGTTGGCCCTGCGATGAGGTGGCGACTTGTCCAGGGTGTACCCCGCCTTCCGCCCGATTGTAGCTGAGATAGGCGCCAGCGCCCCCCGCGACCCCAAAAAGGGAATAAGCGGTAGAAAATGGATGGGATGGATGTTGCTCAGTATTTATAGAATCGCTGATGTGTAAGGAGACATGGCTATAATGAGCTCCACAGTCTCCACTTTGCTGCAGTGCTCCTGTTTCCTCGCTGCCCTTAGTTTCCCCTCATGTAAAATGAGTGTCTTTAAACAAAGTAGATTGTAGTCCTAAACTGTTAGAATTGTTTCTTAGTGTGTTTCGTGCCTTCAGTGAATCTTAGTATTCTCGCTGCTTTCCGTCTCCTCTGCAATAAAAAGTGTCTCTATGCAGAGAAGACTGTAGTTATCTTTTTAATTGTTGCTGTTTGTTCGTGTGTCTTGCAGGTTCGACACAGAATTGTGGTTCCTCTTTTGCAATTCCTCTTGGATAAAACGTGTTTCTTTATGCTGAGTAGACTAGTTCTCTTCCCCTGTATCTATTTTTTTTTTCCGGCATATCTTGCTGTAGGTTCAATACAGCGTTTTTTTTCTTTGATGAAACGTGTTTGTTTATTTTAAAAATACTTTAGTTCTCTTCAGCTGTTGCTGTTTGTTAGCGTTTCTTGCTGTAGTAGGCTCAACACAATGTCGTTTTTTTTCACTACCCTCACTCTCCTTTTGGTCTCTTTATGCTAAGACTGAAGTTTTCTTTTATTGTTAGTGTTTTCTAGCATATATTTTAGGTTCAACACAGCATTATTTTTTTCCTGCCCTCAGTCTCCTCTTGAATAAAATGGTCTTCCTATGCTGAGAAGACTGTAATTCTCCTCAGTTATTGCTGTTAGTTAGCGTTTCTTGTTGTATGTTCAACACAGTGTTGTTTTTTCACTGCCCTTAGTCTTATCTTGGATGAAACGTCTCTTTATGCTAAGAAAACAGCAGTAATCTTTTATTGTTTCTGTTTTTTTTTTTTTGCATATAAAGTATTTTAGGTTCAAAACTGTATTGTTTTCCCTGCTCTCGGTCTCATCTTGCCTAAAATTGTCTCCTTTATTGTTGCTGTGTTTCAGCGTATATCTTTCTACTGTAGCTTCTAAACCGTGTTTTCTCACTGCCGTCAGTCTGTTCTTGGATAAAATATGTTTCTTTATGCTGAGAAGACCCTAGTTCTCTTCTGTTGTTGCTGTTTTTTACTGCATATTTCTGTAGGTCTAACACTGCATCGTTTTGTTTTTTTCACGGCCCTCAGTCTCCTCTTGGATTAAATTTTGTGCCTTTTTATATTTGCATCAGGGGTGGGCAAATTAATGCGTTAATTACGAGTTAACTCATCAATCTATTAACGCCGACAATTATTTTATCACACATTTGCGTATGTTGTTTACATACTTTTATTTTGTTAACGCCTTTTCTTAACAAGATGGCGTCGCCCGGACGGGCTTCCGTTTCGAGGGGCTCTTGGTAAAGATGGAACATTTGGCAAAAATACCGGAAAATTCTGCAAATTTCATGGCTGGCTTACAGCGTGGTCACTCCGGGATCACTTACGACCGCCAGACAATTCTGAATGTGGATAGAATTGGACTGAATGACGCGTGCTTGCTAGACCGGCTAGCTAGCATGGGAATACTTTGCCGGCTACATCCAGCGGCCTGTGAAGCAGCGGAGTATATGTGTTGTCTGTCTATTTATGAATAATGCAGACGATGAGTGTTGGCTGAGTTCTTAACGTTTGCTTTCAGAGCGTGCATATCACAACATACAAGATGCCGTCATGGCGACACAGCCTATACCGGGCTACCGCACATGCTCGTCACTCCTGTTGCATGCTGGGTAGGGTAGTTCTTTTTTTCCCTGGCTCATAACATCACAATATAGTACCATGTATATGATGCGTTCAGCTTATCAAAGCACCAAGCAAACAATCGGAAAATTCCCATCATATCAATTCCTAGATATGGTCATAATTATTTTAAGTGGACTACGCAGAATAAACACAACATTATTAATATTGCTACTACGGATAATTTGATCAAAAATTCCCTAAAACAGCCCACTACCTATAATATAGTTTTTTTAAACATAAGATCCCTGATAAAAAAATGTTTCTGCTGTTACCTCAGAAATTGCCTGTTCAGATGTTATGATTGTGGCTCAGAGATTTGTATGTAGATGATATGTATTTTCCATAACAAACAGGATAACTTAAATACCCTGGCAGTGGTAGTAATAAGCTTAAATGTTTGTATTTACATTTTTTGAGTTGATTTTTCATAAAATATGCTATTTAACTGCTACTGTTTAACAAGGACTGATTTAAATTGTGTTTGCACAACAAATGTTTTGGCGCTTTTGTTCATGTGGGGGAATATTCCAATAAAGGTGCATTACACACTACTTTTGAATTCATTATTGGGCTTTGCGTATACAATGCAGTTAATCGCGATTAATCAGAGGAATAGTGCGATTAACTCCGATTAAAATTGTTAATCGTTGCCCAGCCCTAATTAGCATATCTTGTAGGTTTAACACAGCTTTGTTTTTGTTTTTTCACTGCGCTCCGTCTTTTCTTGGATAAAGAGCATCTTTATATTCAGAGAATACTGTAGTTCTATTATATTGTTAATGTTTTTTTTTTTTTTAGCATATTTTGTTCAACACAGCATTGTTTTTTTCCCAGTCATCAGTCTCCTCTTGGATAAAATAGCTTATTTGTGCTGAGAAGACTGTAGTTCTCCTATTTTTGCCGTTTGTTAGGTTCAAGACAGTGTTTTTTTCTCAAGGCCCTAAATCGCTACTTGGATAGAGAAGACAGTAGTTCCCCTTTGATGTTGCTGTATGTTAGCATATCTTGCTATAGGTTCAACACAGTGTTGTTTTTTTAACTGCCTTCAGTCTTCTCTTGGATAAAATGTCCGTTTTATCCATTTTATCTGTGTCTTTTAGAAGACTGTAGGTCTTTTCTATTGCTGCTGTTTGTTTGCATGTCTTCATGTAGGTTCAACACAGTGTTGTTTTTTTACTGTCCTTAGTCTTCTCTTGGACTGCATGTGCCTCTTCATGTTAGCATTTCTTATAGGTTGAACATGGTGTCATATTTTTCACTGCCCTTATTTTCCTTTTCGGTAAAATGTATCTTTATACTGAGAAGACTATAGTTCTCTATTGTTGTTGTTTTTAGCGTATCTTGATCTGGATTTAACACTGGTGTTTCCTCTTCGTACAGTTTTGTCCTGAATAAAATGTTTGTCTTTTTGCTGAGAAGATTGTCGTTATTTTTTATTTTATTTTGCTTCTGTTTGTTAGCATACCCTATAGGTTCAACACATAGTCTTCATTTTTCTCCGCCGTCAGTTTCCTCTTGGGTAAAATGTGTCTCTTTATGCTGAGAAGACTGTAGTTCTCCTCATTTGTTGCTGTTAGCTTGTCTTGTTGTAGATTCAACAGTGTTGTTTTTCCCTGTCCTCAGTCCAGGGTTCGTACAGGTGCTTAAAAACCTTGAAAATGCTTGGATTTTAATGTTGTGTTTTCAAGGTTTGAGAAATGCTTGAATTTTGCGTGGAGTGCTTGTATATGCTTTGAAATATCCATCATATTTCTCGGCAGTCTGACTCAATAAGCTAATTATAAAATGAAAAAAAATAAAATAAGTTTCCTTAAAAATTAAAGCTCACATTGCACCCGACCTCTATGGCCCCTGCTATGGGTGGTGAGCCCATTGGAGGGGTGACCCACGTTGCCTCTTCGGGCTGTGCCCGGCCGGGCCCCATGGGAACAGGCCCGACCATGCCCCATGGGAACAGGCCCGGCCACCAGGCGCTCGCCATCGTGCCCCACCTGCGGGCCTGGCTCCAGAAGGGGGCCCCGGTGACCCGCGTCCGGGCGAGGGAAATCTGGGTCCATGTTTTGTGCAATGTGCAATGTGAGCTGGGCGGCAGCCGAAGGCAGGGCACTTGGCGGTCCGATCCTCTGCTACAGAAGCTAGCTCTTGGGACGTGGAACGTCACCTCACTGGAGGGGAAAGAGCCTGAGCTAGTGCGCGAAGTGGAGAAGTTCCGGCTGGATATAGTCGGACTCACTTCGACTCACAGCAAGGGCTCTGGAACCACTTCTCTCGAGAGGGACTGGACCCTCTTCCACTCTGGCGTTGCCGACAGTGAGAGGCGACGGGCTGGGGTGGCAATTCTGGTTGCCCCCCGGCTTAAAGCCTGCACGTTGGAGTTCAACCCAGTGGACGAAAGGGTAGCCTCCCTCCGCCTTCGCACCAAACAGCAGTTCAGAGTACCCACCCTTTTTGGGTACACTCGAGGGAGTACTGGAAAGTGCTCCCCCGGGTGATTCCCTTGTCCTACTGGGGGACTTCAACGCTCATGTTGGCAACAACAGTGAAACCTGGAGAGGCGTGATTGGGAAGAATGGCCGCCCGGATCTGAACCCGAGTGGTGTTTTGTTATTGGACTTTTGTGCTCGTCACAGTTTGTCGATTACAAGGTGGAGGTGGAAGAGATCCGCCCGGAGTTCCTTAAGGCTCTGGATGCTGTGGGGCTGTCTTGGTTGACAAGACTCTGCAGCATCGCGTGGACATCGGGGGCGGTACCTCTGGATTGGCAGACCGGGGTGGTGGTTCCTCTCTTTAAGAAGCCTTCCCGGTATGGTCTATTTAGGTGTACTGGAGAGGAGGCTACGCCGGATAGTCGAACCTCGGATTCAGGAGGAACAGTGTGGTTTTCGTCCTGGTCGTGGAACTGTGGACCAGCTCTATACTCTCGGCAGGGTTCTTGAGGGTGCATGGGAGTTTGCCCAACCAGTCTACATGTGCTTTGTGGACTTGGAGAAGGCATTCGACCGTGTCCCTTGGGAAGTCCTGTGGGGAGTGCTCAGAGAGTATGGGGTATCGGACTGTCTTATTGTGGCGGTCCGCTCCCTGTACGATAAGTGCCAGAGCTTGGTCCGCATTGCCGGCAGTAAGTCGAACACATTTCCAGTGAGAGTTGGACTCCGCCAAGGCTGTCCTTTGTCACCGATTCTGTTCGTAACTTTTATGGACAGAATTTCTAGGCGCAGTCAAGGCGTTGATGGGTTCCGGTTTGGTGACCGCAGGATTAGGTCTCTGCTTTTTGCAGATGATGTGGTCCTGATGGCTTCATCTGGCCGGGATCTTCAGCCCTTACTGGATCGGTTTTCAGCCGAGTGTGAAGCGACCGGAATGAGAATCAGCACCTCCAAGTCCGAGTCCATGGTTTTCGCCCGGAAAAGGGTGGAATGCCATCTCCGGGTTGGGGAGGAGACACTCCCCCAAATGGAGGAGTTCAAGTACCTAGGAGTCTTGTTCACGAGTGAGGGAAGAGTGGATCGTGAGATCGACAGGCGGATCGGTGCGGCGTCTTCAGTAATGCGGACGTTGTACCGATCCATTGTGGTGAAGAAGGAGCTGAGCCGGAAGGCAAAGCTCTCAATTTACCGGTCGATCTACGTTCCCATCCTCACCTATGGTCGTGAGCTTTGGGTCATGACCGAAAGGACAAGATCACGGGTACAAGCGGCCGAAATGGGTTTCCTCCGCCGTGTGGCGGGACTCTCCCTTAGAGATAGGGTGAGAAGCTCTGCCATCCGAGAGGAACTCAAAGTAAAGCCGCTGCTCCTCCACATCGAGAGGAGCCAGATGAGGTGGTTCGGGCATCTGGTCAGGATGCCACCCGAACGCCTCCCTAGGGAGGTGTTTAGGGCACGTCCAACTGGTAGGAGGCCACGGGGAAGACCAGGACACGTTGGGAAGACTATGTCTCCCGGCTGGCCTGGGAACGCCTCGGGATCCCCCGGGAAGAGCTAAACGAAGTGGCTGGGGAAAGGGAAGTCTGGGTTTCCCTGCTTAGGTTGTTGCCCCCGCGACCCGACCTCGGATAAGCGGAATAAGATGAATGGATGGATAAAAATTAAAGCTACACGCTTGATCCTTTGGCTTTGCACGGGCCCTTACATTAGATTGTTGTCATGCCAGAACCGTATATCTGTGTCGCTCCCAAGAGGACAGTAGTCCTTCATGCCGGCAGGTTGTCGTTTTAATGAACATTGGATGGAAAATGACAAATACCAAATTTGGATAAAACGTGGACCAATTCCACGTGTAGCCTGCTGCGAAGTATGCAAAAAGGAAATCAAACATGGTTCTATTTCCTGAGGGAACTTTCCTGTAGGAATCAATAAAGTACTATCTATCTATGTATTTTTTGCTCCATTATTTTGGTTGTCTACTTAACTTGTGTGAATCAATCTGTGCTGTTTGATGTCATTGAGTGCTGTAAGTAAGAAAAAGTGAAGTGAAGTGAACTATATTTATATAGCGCTTTTTCTCTAGTGACTCAAAGCGCTTTACATAGTGAAACCCAATATCTAAGTTACATTCAAACCAGTGTGGGTGGCACTGGAAGCAGGTGGGTAAAGTGTCTTGCCCAAGGACACAACGACAGTGACTAAGATGGCGGAAGCGTGGAATCGAACCTGCAACCCTTAAGTTGAGGGCACGGCCACTCCACCAACCGATCTAGACCGCCCCAAAAAAGAACAAACAATTTGAAAAACAACACACATGGAGACATGTTTGCAAACACCAATGAAATTGAATAGTCTACAGAAATACTGCTTCATTTTCTACGCTTCATTAGTTAATGATAACTGCTGGTTCAATGTTAGGCTTAGGTTTTAGCAGATTTTCTGTATTTTTCGTACAGACAGCATCCACAACAAGGCTGTGGATTGATTCACACTGGCTTTCTCTTTTTCAAGGGTACTGCAAAAACTAGAACATTTATCTTGAAAGTCCTTACAAAGTGCTTGAATTTGGCCATGGAAAAGGTGTGCGAACCTTGTCAGTCTGTTCTTGGATAAAATGTCTCCTGATGCTGAGAAGACTAATTCTCTATTGTTGTTTGTTGGTGTGTGTTCAGCCTTTGATTCATGGTGTCCTGTGGTACTATTATGATGTTGAACAACCAATCAAACGCCAAGCTTCAGTTACTTCAACTCCTTTCTGAGCCGTGCCCACCTTTTTGTTTGTATCGGAATGTAATTATAGAGTCATAGCCAACATTTGCCCACCCCAAACCACATCTGCGCTCCAAAGAGCCCAGCAATAATTACAGGCGGTACGAGGGCTTAAGCTTCCGCGCTTTGATGCGAAGGTGAGTGCGTTGAGCCAGTGTTTAATCTCTTTTAGTGTGTGTAGAGGCGTCCAGATAAAGACTGATAGGGCACTCTGTAATGAGGGATTAGGGATTAAGACTGCAGCGACGGAAGGGGTCAGCTCCCCTGTGGTCACTGTTGACTTGATCCAGGTTATTAGATAGCTTTTGACTCTCTGCTCTTCTACACAGAAGAGGTCTGAGGACTTGATGGACCATTCTGTGCTTTTTTTTGGTCAAGAATGCCAATATTTAGCCCATACATTGAATGAAGAGTCTATTATTTTATGGTCTGACCAAGTGTGGCTGTGTTTTACAGTTTTCCATTCCCTGGTGCTTTCCTCGCCTGATTGAATTAAAGGTATATGTTTGCGGTCATGCGCTTTATTTACAACCGCAATTCAATTACCCCCCAAATGGATTTTTGCTCTCACAGGACAATCAGTCACAACCACTGACAGCGACAGCATCAAACACATAAAAGAACCTTAGGCCTCTTGTTGTGATGGACAGTTGATTTGTGGTGATTAGAAGGAGATTATGTCTACTTGGCGCTTTATAGTGATGTCTGTGGCGCCCTCTATGGATGGTGGTCAAATTGGTAGACCTGCTAACATGCATGTAACACAGAATGTGCAATCTTAGACTTCCTTTTAATTGTCATTCAAATTTTAACTTTACAGTACAGATAAAAACATAATTTTGTTGCATTAGCTCGTTTTACTCCTCTCTGAGCTGCCACCTTATCGTGGTAGAGGAGTTTGCGTGTCCCAATGATCCTAGGAGCTATGTTGTCCGGGGGCTTTATGCCCCCTGGTAGGGTCTCCCAAGACAAACAGGTCCTAGGTGAGGGATCAGACAAAGAGCAGCTTGAAGACCTTTATGAAGAACATAAATGGAGGACCCAGATTTCCCTCGCCCATACGCGGGTCATTGGGGCCCCCCTTTGGAGCCAGGCTCGGAGGTGGGGCACGATGGAGAGCGCCTGGTGGCCAGGCCTGTGCCCATGGGGCACGGCTGGGCACAGCTCGAAGAGGCAACGTGAGTCCCCCCTTTATTGGGCTCACCACCCAAAGCAGGGGCCATGGAGTTCGGGTGCAATGTTAGCTGGGCGGAAGCCAAAGGCAGGGCACTTGGCGGTCTGATCCTCGGCTACATAAGCTAGCTCTTCGGACGTGGAACGTCACCTCACTGGGGGGGGGGGACACTCCGCTAGTGCGCGTATTGGAGAAGTTCCGGCTGGATATAGTCGGACACACTTCAACGCACAGCAAGGGCTCTGGAACCAGTTTTCTCGAGAGGGACTGGACTCTCTTCCACTCTGGCGCTGCCGGCAGTGAAAGGCGACGGGTTAGGGTGGAAATTATTTTTGCTCCCCGGCTCAAAGCCTGTACGTTGGTGTTCAACCCAGTGGACGAGAGGGTAGCCTCCCTGCAACTTCGGACGGGTCCTGACTGTTGTTTGTGCTTACGCACCAAACAGTAGTTCAAAGTACCCACCCTTTTTGGGAACACTCGAGGGAGTACTGGAAAGTGCTCCCCTGGGTGATTCCCTTGTCCTACTGGGGGACCTCAACGCTCATGTTGGCAACGACAGTGAAACCTGGAGAGGCTTAATTAGGAAAAATGGCCGCCCGGATCTGAACCCGATTGGTGTTTCGTTATTGGACTTTTGTGCTCGTCACAGATTGTCCATAACAAACACCATGTTCAAACATAAGGGTGTCCATATGTGCAGTTGGCACCAGGACACCCTAGGCCGCAGTTCCATGATCGACTTTGTAGTTGTGTCATCGGATTTGCGGCCTTATGTTTTTGATACTCCGGTGAAGAGAGCGACAGAGCTTTCTACCGATCACCACCTGGTGGTGAGTTGGCTGCGATGGTGGGGGAGGATGCCGGACAGACCTCGCAGGCCCAAACACATTGTGAGGGTCTGCTGGGAACGTCTGGCTGAGTCTCCTGTCAGAAAGTTTCAATTCCCACCTCCGGAAGAACTTTGAACATGTCACGAGGATGGTGCTGAACATTGAGTCCGAGTGGACCATGTTCCACACCTCTATTGTCGAGGCGGTTGATTGGAACTGTGGCCGCAAGGTAGTTTGTGCCTGTCGTGGCGGTAATCCTACAACCCGTTGGTGGACACCGGCGGTGAGGGATGCCGTCCAGCTGAAGAAAGAGTCCTATCGGGTTCTTTTGGCTCATAGGACTTTGGAGGCAGCGGACAGGTACCGACAAGCCAAGCGGTAAGCGGCTTCAGCGGTTGCGGAGGCAAAAACTCGGACATGGGAGGAGTTCAGAGAAGCCATGGAAAACGACTTCCGGACGTCTTCGAAGCGATTCTGGACCACCATCGGCCGCCTCAGAAGGGGGAGACAGTGCCCTGTCAACACCGTGTCTGTTGACTTTGACTGCAGATGTTGTGGATCGGTCGAGGGAATACTTCGAAGACCTCCTCAATCCTACCAACACGTTTTCCTATGAAGAAGCGGTGCCTTGGGAATCTGTGGTGGGCTCCCCTATTTCTGGGGATGAGGTTGCTGAGGTAGTTAAAAAGCTCCTCGATGGCAAGGCCCCAGGGGTAGATGAGATCCGCCGGAGTTCCTTAAGGCTTTGGATGCTGTGGGGCTGTCTTGGTTGACAAGACTCTGCAGCATCGCATGGAAATCGGGTGCAGTGCCACTGGATTGGCAGACCGGGGTGGTGGTTCCTGTCTTCAAGAAGGGGAACCGGAGGGTGTGTTCCAACTATCGTGGTATCACACTCTTCAGCCTTCCCGGTATGGTCTATTCAGGTATACTGGAGAGGAGGCTACGTCGGATAGTCAAACCTCAGATTCAGGAGGAACAGTGTGGTTTTCGTCCTGGTCGTGAAACTGTGGACCAGCTCTATACTTTCGGCAGGGTCCTTGAGGGTGCATGGGTGTTTTCCCAACCAGTCTACATGTACTTTGTGGACGGTAGGAGACCACGGGGAAGACCCAGGACACGTTTGAAGGACTATGTCTCCCGGCGGGCCTGAAAACGCCTTGGGATTCCCCAGGAAGAGCTGGACGAGGTGGCTGGGGAGAGGAGAGTCCGGGCTTCCCTGCTTAGGCTGCTGTCCCCGCACCCCGACTTCGGATAAGCGGAAGAAGATGGAATAATAGCTCATTTTAGTGCAGGATAAAAGAGCAGTAATGTGCATATATACTGTAAATAAATATATCACTGTACAGATAAATATATTGCACTTTTTCATATGCATCCACGTTTATGGATGTATGTTATATTGTCTTTATATTGCAGCGAGTTAATATGTTTTTGGGGGAGAATTGAGGCATTTTTTTTTTCTGATGCGTTCAAGAGTCTAATCGCCTGAGGGAAGAAGCTGTTACAGAACCTTGAGGTTCTGCTACAGAGGCTAAAGAACCTCTTTCTAGAATCCACCAGAATCCATTCATCCATTTTCTACCGTTTAAATTTTATAAACAGACACATTCTCAAGGATTTTGTGAGATGGCGGCAATGTTTTTCAGCTAATCTTGTGGATGTTGTAAAAGTATGCATGTTTGCAGGCTGACACTGGAGCAGAAGGAGCTGTGTCGGAGCCGATTGAAGCTGCTCTCCTATCTAGACCGCCTGGCAACGTATGAGGTAAATGTGATTTTTTCTTGTTTTTTTTTTTGGTGCTTTGCTCAAATTCATAGTAGGAGAATTATTCAAATTCAGAATATATCAAAGACACCTCTCAGATGAATGCCGTGCAGGGAAGGGTTGTAATCATATTTTAATTTTCTTCCATCAAAAAGGCACATTTCCCTTTTTAATTTTTCATGCAATCCATAATCATTAATAATAATAATAATAATAATAATAACTTAGATTTATATTGCGCTTTTCTAAACACTCAAAGCGCTCACAGAGAAGTGGTACTCATTCATTCACACCTGTGGTAAGCTACATCAGTAGCCACAGCTGCCCTGGGGTAGACTGACGGAAGCGTGGCTGCCAGTTTGCGCCTACAGCCCTTCCAACCACCACCTATCATTCATTCATCATTCATTCACCAGTGTGAGCGGCACCGGGGGCAAAGGGTGAAATGTCCTGCCCAAGGACACAAGGGCAGCGATTTTTTTGGATGTCAATAGGTGTGAAGCGAATCTGCAACCCTCAGGTTTCTGGCTGGTCGCTCTACCCACTACGCCATGCCGCCCCATAAATAAAGTTTAACTAATGACGTCTATTGTAGCCCGGAAGAGTTAGGGCTGAATTGGATTCTGGGTATTTAGTCCTTTGTTTTTATGTTGTGTTACGGTGCGGATGTTCTCCCAAAATGTGTTTGTCATTCTTGTTTGGTGTGGGTTCACAGTGGGGCACATATTTGTGACAGTGTTAAAGTTGTTTATATGGCCACCCTCAGTGTGACCTGTGTGGTTGTTGAACAACTATGTCATGTGCTAACTGCATCTACAGAAGCCAAATACAACATGTGGCTGGGCTGGCTCGCTGTTTGTACAGGTTATAGAGGACGCTAAAGGCAGTGCCTCCACGGTGCCCCCTTAATATTGTTGTTTGGGTGAAATTCGGGAGAATGTTTACCCCTGTAGGGGCACTGAAAATTGGGAGTCTCCCGGAAAAATCGAGGGTATACAAGTATGACGTTGTAAAGCAGCATTCATATAAAACTCGCGGGCCGCGCCAACATTACATTTTCATGTTAAGGTGCTGTTATTTTGCGGGCCGCATATAGCCCGCAGGCTGCGTGTTTGATACCCCTGATCTAAAGGATTATGTATTTACATAATCATTTTAGTAAAATCAAAGTACAATTCTTCACATCCACATCTTTCGATTGACAGTGAAATAGATAAAGCTTTACTTCCAGGGTAGGGTCTCTGAATGTAAAAATGTATATTTAAAAATAAATTAATGCTTACAAACAAATAAATGCCTATAAACAAATCAATACTTAAAAAATAAATAAGTGCTTGTAAATAAATTAATCCTTACAAATAAATCAATAGTTGCAAATGAATCAATGCCTACGCTCCTTCCCCTTTCACCAATGTTAAATGTTGTTTTTTAAGGCTGGACACAAGCGCACTAAGCATTTTAGGCTATGTGAGTCCACAAAGTTTGCTGTGGCTGCATACTTCTTCTATTCCATGGAGAATTAAGTAAAACATTTTTAAGGGCTCGAATTTAGAAAGCGTTCACGCGGTGTGATGATGTTGATGACCCAAAAATGCACATTGCTTACAGAGCTTAGGCTGTGGAATCAAGATTTGGACACAGCCAATATCTCATCTTAGTTTGTGCAGGTGTACCTAATGTAGTGTCCTGTAGGTATGCAAACATTCACCCTGTCGCCAGTGCACCCGAATTGAACACCACGTAATGCGCAGTCGTCTGCCACAGAGTGTCTTTAAATGTCAAAAGGGCTTTGATTGGTTTAACCTTTTAACCGGTAACTGGCGAGCGAATAAAAGATGATGCACTTCTTCTTGTCGTCGACATTATTGCTTTTTTCTTATTTACTGATTATTCCACACAGAGCAGACGGCCTCAGTAGAATATTAATAGAAGGACTGAATGACTTCCCTCTGGGCCCTTAGGCGGCATTTGTTTTGTAGGTCTTTTTAAAAAAACAACATTAAACCGTTGGGTCTTGCTTTTAGCTCTTATGCAACCAAATTTTTCGTCCCGCCCCAAAGCAGAAATTTAAATTCCTTATCTGCTTTCGATTGATATTCCCTTATTGGCACTAATCTCATTTAAAAATATTGATAGGTTGTAGAAAGTGTTTTACGTGAGAAGCACCTTTAGAATGAGTCACTACTTAGTCCAAATTTGCTTTTATTATTTATAAAGCTTAAACCAGTAGATTCAACACAATCGATTTTGGTCATGCTTTTGTTTGTTTTGAACATGCCTAACAAGTTACATTAAGGAACATTTCATGCCTACATGCTCAAAAAAGAGTACGAAGAAGCAGAGTTTACATAGTCTTACCTTTTTTTGCATGTTCAGCAATTTTACGGCCCCACAAAATGAAAGAAAATCCACAAGTTTTATGAGGAAAATGTGAAATGTTGTCAGAGAAGAAGCCATCCATCCATCCATTTTCTTCCGCTTATCCAGGGTATTGTCGCGAGGGCAGCAGCCTAAGCAGAGAAGCCCAAACTTCCCTCTCCCCGTCCACTTTGTCGAGCTCCTCCCGGGGATCCCGAGGCGCTCCCAGGCCAGCCGGGAGACATAGTTTCCCCAAACGTGTCCTGGGTCGTCCCCGTGGCCTCCTACCGGTCGTGCGTACCCTAAACATCTCCCCTGGGAGGTGTTTGGGTAGAATCCTGACCAGATGCCCGAACCACCTCATCTCGTTCCTCTCGATATGGAGGAGCAGCGGCTTTACTTTGAGCTCCTCCCGGATGAAAGAGCTTCTGACCCATATCTAAGGGAGAGCCCCAACACCCGAGAGAGGAAACTTATTTCGGCCGCTTGTCCTTCTGGTCATAAGAAGCTATCATACTAATACAGATAACATTTTTGTTTAGCCTGCACAGTGGTTAGAGTGTCCACCCTGAGATCGGTAGTTCATGAGTCATACTAAAGGCTATAAAAATAGGACCCCATTACCTGCCTGCTTGGCACTCGGCATCAAGGTTTGGAATTGGGGTTTAAATCACCACAATGATTCCCGAACGCAGCCACTGCTGCTGCCCACTGGTCCCCTCACCTCGCAGGGGGTGGAACCAGGGGATGGGTCAAATGCAGAGTGTGATTTCACCACACCTAGTGTGTGTGTGACTATCATTGGTACTTTAATTTTAACTTTTAACTTTAATGCTATTTTGTTTAGCATGTATTGAAGTACTTTGGATGGGGTGGAGTTTTAAAGACAAAAATAATAATTTTCTTTAATTTTTCTGTAAATTTGGCATGATTGAAGGAAAAAAAAGAAGTGGTAAAGAAAAAATAATAATAAATATAAAATACAAATACTGTTAAATTTCTATTATTAAAAATACATTTCAGGATAAATAAATGCAGGATTTAAGCTTTGCCTATTACTACTCCTTTTTGGACTTGATTAATTGTTTTAATGTGTGGTTGTTTATTGTGAATTTTTACCATGATTCAAATCTATTCATTGTATTTTGACTAACTTTTCTATACATAAAATGTACATATACAGAGGATGAAGCAACATGCTCTTAACCATCAATTAAATACTTATATTCCAGAATAGTGTTGACATCACCATGCATGAACATTTATTGTCGTATGTAATTTTCCTGGTGTATTATATTTATTTGTGTGATAAAAAGAAGTTGCTGATAATATTAAAAAATTTCTTATTTTGGATTTAGGACGACTAATGTGAACACAGCCACCTTTTCCCCCCCTCACCACCCTTCATAAGTCTCCACATGGCACAGTTCTCACGCACCGGGAAGGAGAGATGAGAGATTTGAGCCCGCTAGATATATTCAACCCAGTCCTCTCGCTCTCTCCTTTTATTCGGACATCGTCATGGTAACCGCAGCGCTCGTCACATTCCTCCTTGCCCCAGTGCCATTTTCCCCTGACTGTCTATGAATACGATATTGGGGTTTTTATCAACACAAATAGGCTTGGCTATGTCTGCTGTGCATGGCTCCTTCAAATACTATTGCATACTTTACACACGCACAAAGAGGGTTTTCAACACATACAAGTGTGCATATTTAATACACTTATATTCTCCCAAGAAGGCTGCAGCTGAATAAAAACGACAGCTTTACAAAGAAAAACAAATCACCATTAAAATGTGTTTGATCTCATCCATACAATGCTTTATTTGTAAACATTCTTAACAGTCATACTCGTGTAAAAATTAGGTTAAACATAAAAGCAAAACATTCTCAACTTACCCGTCACTTTGGAGACATGCGGTGTCAATCGTCCCAATATAAACTGATCTGTTCCAGATTCAAACTGTCACTACGGCTAACAGCACAGGCAATGTTCTAAGTATCTGTCATATAAGTTTAAAAATAAGTAGAGCACTATCATATAACATGAAAGCTATAAAGTGTGAAGTCAAGCAATAACATTTGGGACTAGGGATGTTCCGATCAAGGTTTTATGCTGCCGATTCTGATAACGATCATCAACAAGTGAGATGGACTGAAACCATTACCGATACTGGTTACATGTATTAGCTGTTAATCTTCTATTTACAGTGGGACAAAATTGTATTTAGTCAGCTTCCAATTGCGTAAGTTCACCCACTTAAAAAGATGAGAGAAGCCTGTAATTTTGTAACGTCAACTATGAGAGACGGAATGGGGGAAAAGAATCCAGGAAATCACATTGTAGGATTTTTTATTAATTAATTGGTAAATTCCTCTGTAAAATAAGTATTTGGTCACCTACAAAACGAGCACGATTTCTGGCTTTCACAGACCCGTAGCTTCTTCTTGAAGAGGCTCCTCTGTCCTCCGCTCATTACCTGTATTAACGGCACCTGTTTGGCCTCTCTATCAGCATAAGAGACACCTGTCCACAACCTCAAACAGTCACACTCCAAACTCCACTATGGCCAATACCAAAGAGCTGTCAAAGGACACCAGAAACAAACTTGTAGACCTGCACCAGGCTGGGAAAATTGAATATGCAATGCATAAGCAGCTTGGTGTGAAGAAATCAACTGTGGGATAAATTATTAGAGAATGGAAGACATGCAAGACCACAGATAATCTCCTTCGATACGGGGCTCCACGCAAGATCTCACCCGGTCGGGTTAAAATGATCACAAGAATGGTGGGCCAAAATCCCAGAATCACACGGGGTGGGGGTCCTAGTGAATTGCCTGCAGAGAGCTGGCACCAAAGTAACAAAGGCTACCATCAGTAACATACTACGCTGCCAGGGACTCAAAGCCTGCAGTGCCAGACGTGTCCCCTTGCTTAAGCCAGTACATGCCCAGGCCCGTCTGAAGTTTTCTACAGAGCATTTGGATGATCCAGAAGAGTATTGGGAGAATGTCATATGGTCAGATGAAACTAAAATATAACTTTTTGGTAAAAACTCAACTTATCGTATTTGGAGGACAAGGAATGCTGAATTGCATCCAAACAACACCATACCTACTGTGAAGCATGGGCTGCAAACACCATGTTTAGGGCTGTTTTTCTGCAAAGGGACCAGGACGACAGATCTGTGTAAAGGAAAGAATGAATGGGACCATCTATCGTGAGATTTTGAGTGAAAACCCCTTTCCATCAGCAAGGGTATTGAAGATATAAATGATAAATGGGTTGTACTTGTATAGTGCTTTTCTGCCTTCAAGGTACTCAAAGCGCTTTGATACTACTTCCACATTTACCCATTCACACACACATTCACACACTGATGGAGGGAGCTGCCATGCAGGGCGCTAACCAGCACCCATCAGGAGCAAGGGTGAAATGTCTTGCTCAGGACACAACGGACGTGACGAGGTTGGCACTAGGTGGGGATTGAACCAGGGACCCTCGGGTTGCGCACGGCCACTCTTCCACTGTGCCACGCCGCCCAAGATGAAACGTGGCTGGGTCTTTCAGCATGACAAGGATCCCAAACACACCGCCCGGGTAATGAAAGAGTGGCTTCGTAAGAAACATTTCAAGGTCCTGGAGTGGGCTAGCCAGTCTCCAGATCTCAACCCCATAGAAAATCTTTGAAAGTATTTGAAAGTCTGTGTTTCCCAGCGGCAGCCCAAAAACATCACTGCTCTAGAGGAGATCTGCATGGAGGAATGGGCCAAAATACCAGTAACAGTGTGTGAAAACCTTGTGAAGACTTACCGAAAACGTTTGACCTCTGTCATCAGGGTATATAACCATAGTATTGAGATTAACTTTTGTTATTGACCAAACTTTTTTCCACCATAATTTGCAAATAAATTATTTAAAAGTCAATGTGATTTTCTGGATTTTTTTATTCCCATTTTCTCATATTTGAAGTGTATTTATGATGAAAATTAGATTAGATAGTACTTTATTGACAGGCCTCTCTCATCTTTTTAATTGGAAGAACTTGCACAATTGGTGACTGACTAAATACTTTTTTGCCCCACTGTATTTATGGTGAATGCTATTGACAGTTTGACAATATCAACACCATGTTTAAACTACTTCCTTATTATCTTTTATTACATACAGTTGTTTGAACAAAACAATGTCAAAAGCTAATTAACTACACATTAATAAACAAAATAATAAAATACTCATTACTCATTTAAATCCTTTAGGTTTTGCCCTCAAAGTCCTTTTTTGTCCAAGGAGTTATTCCCTGAGTTTGTAAACATGTACAAAAACGACAAAAAAGTTATTGAGAAAATAAAAATATCTACAGTATCTTATTACTTTTCTTTGGATTACGTACTGATGCTGCGTCTGATGTCGGCGCCACCAACTTTTGTATTGATCTGCCCTTCTCTTAGATGTTTTGTATTGACTGTGACAATGCTGACACAGCAACTTTTGTTGTATTAAAATCTCTGTAACTCTTATTGATGTACCGGTACTTGTTAATTTCCTGTTAATGTCTGCATACTTTTTCCTGCAACCTAGTTTCATCTTCACTTCTTAAATTTTACTAAGCATCTTTTTCTCGTTGTTATTTCAAGCTAGTTTAGCAGTTAGCTAAGCTATTAGCATGCCTGCTTTCGACTTGCTCTTGGTGTGTAACATGTTTAGCCTTATCCTCCCAGTAGTAATGTTACTTAATAATGATTCTTAAGAAACTAGAATATGAAGTTTATTTGCGTTAATGGAGGTATGAAGACACATAATTAGGTGCTGGCAGATTGCCAATGGAATACATACAGTCCATCCATCCATCCACACATCCATCCATTCATCCATCCATCTTCTACCGCTTGTCCCGTTCGGAGTCGCGGGGGGTCGCTGGAGCCTATCTCAGCTGCATTCGGGTGGAAGGAGTTTTATAATATTGTTGTTTTCTCTCCAGGAGATACTTGGAGGTCCTCATGCAGCTGAGCAGAAATACGATGCAAAGTTCTTCAAGAAGTTCCGTAGTCAAAATATTGTGTTGTCAGCTAGAAACTACGCCAGGGTAAAGTTTACTTGTCATTTGTCATGTTTTCCCTACCAAAAGCACCCTCATTATTGTTTTTTCCGTCTACAGGAGAGCAACATGCAGGCTCTTGACATTCTTTTTACATATCATGGGGCAGAGCTTCTCCAGCATCGTTTGGCCATTCTTTACAACTTTCCAGAAACCACTTCTCCACACGAATACATGGTCTTGCTGCCTGAAGCCTGGTGAGTACCTCATTGCTCGCTACGCAGTCACACAAACAACTCTTTCACCATTCCTCCTGATCTTTAATCAATGCTTTCAGATAACCAGCTTTCAAGTTGGCAACATGTGCAATTTAATGAATGTAGGATGTCATTGGTCGGCCAACTCCGATGTTGCCATGTGTTGGTGTCATAGCAGTATTACTCACAATGGCGGCAAATCTCAAGCGTTGTTTTTAAATTGTAGTTGACAGAGCTGGTAATCCACCATAAAGCATTTGTTTTGAGGGTGCTTTTTCCACAAGATGTTCAAAACTTCACCAAGCGATGGGCAGGCATACTTGCCAATCTTGAGACCTCCGAATATGGGAGGTGGGGGGCGTGGGCGGGGGGCGTGGTTGTGTGCGGGGCTTGGCGTAGTTGGGGGCGTGGTTAAGAGGGGAGGAGTATATTTACCTTACCGCTAAATTTAACCAAGTCAAGTATTTCATATATATATATATATATATATATATATATATATATATATATATATATATATATATATATTAGGGCTGGGCTTGTCTCTGTGCGATATAGAAAATGACTATATCGTAATATTCGATTATATGTTCTCACATATTTGCTTTAAGCTTCGTGCATTACATTACTGGCGTGTCTCACTTCTTCTCGTCTGTCCTTCTCACAGAGACGTAAAATAAGCCCGCCTTCTTACATACGTCACATACAGTACTGTCGCGCATGTAGCGTCACACGCTCTCGGCGAGAGCTAGGCTAACGTTAGCTGAGGCAGGTCGAGTTGCATTTAGCCGCAGGCATCACACAACAGGCGTTTCTCTCTCACTCCTCGTCTTTCATTCTGACAGATACGGAAAACAAGCCCGCCTTCTTACATACGTCACATACTCTCGCGAGTCTAGCGTCATAGCTCTCGCCGATCAGAGAGAGAGAGAGAGAAGGTGCGAAACTTATCACAAATGGAGGAAGAACAATAAATGCCCAACATAAAGAGTAGGGGGTCCATCATCTGGCGGTGGTTTGGCTCCAAGTGGGAAGATATTCAGCAGACAACAGCAATATGAAAAAACAAGTTTTTTACTTTGAACAAGTTTTTTAGTTCGAACATTAAATATCTTGTCTTTTCTCTATATTCAATTGAATATAATTTTAAAAAGATTTGCTAATCGATGTGTTCTGTTTTTTTTTTTTACGAATTACACAACGTGCCAACTTCAGTTTTTTGGGGTTTTGTATGCATGTATGTATGTATGTATGTATGTTTATATACATATACCTGTATATGTATATATGTATGTATGGATTAGGGTTGTCCTGATACCAATAATTTGGTACTGGTACCAAAATGTATATCGATAGTTTTCTATAATTTTCCAAATAAAGGAAAATAACAATTTACAATTTTCCATATTACTTGATTATTTCCATAATCAAGGATTAGATTAGACTATAATAAATATCTTTATTGACATTTTAATAAATGCTTCATGATGAATGCTTGCCACTCCTGGTCTGTGCTTTAAGAAAAACAACATTTTAGTAAGTCCTAAAAACACAACTATGGATAAATGCACACAAATTATCCATGTCCCAGATAAAACACACATTGTTAAAGATAAAACACAAATTGTAGCAATTTGTTACAAAATTTCGTCATTTCACTTGCATTAGGTGACGCTATTTGGGCTGTCTTAGCTCCTAATATTTCGTATCAAGCCTAGCAGCTCTATTCGCGTCAAATATGTGCACAGCAGGGTAGCTGGTTAACTTATGAGAGTTACATAATTTGTGTTTGAGAGAATGGCAACGTGTTGACTGTGTTATGTCAGTGAGTGAGTAGGCGAGTAAATAGAGAGAGAGAAGCAGCCCGTGCACTGCGCAGTAAAAGGATGAACGGGTCCGGTTTTGTCCTGCAAAACTAACGATAAAGCAAACAGATTGTGACAAATCGGCGGCCTTGTCATTCTGACCCGAAATCGGAATTTAGCAGACCCATTGCAGGCTAAAGTGAAGTGTGTCACCCCCGACGAAAATATCCGCCCTAGATTGAACAGCTGCCCTGTGCTCCTCGACTACGGCCTGCATTGGAGCTGAACAGCAGGACAGGTGTAACAACTACATTATTACCTGTCACTAGTTCTAACTCCTTGTGCAGATCTGAATGCTTATTATTTAAATATTTTCCTAAGTTTGAAGCAACGGTGGTAATACTAATTACCACGTTTGACGAGGCGTGTTTTAAAGCAGCACTTGCAGGGCGGCTTCTCCATGTTGAAAGCGTCACCTTTATAGTTAGTTTTGAAACCCCAACACTTCCATATTGCGCTCCACACACCCTCTTTATTAACAAGTAGAATGGTCGTTTTTTGCCATTCTTCCTCTCCTTGATGTTTTTGCTTGTATGCACTTTGTGCGTGCGTTTTGACAACTCAACATCATGCACCTCAGCTCTGTAGTCACCGCCGCACAGTGGCATTCAGATGAAAGAACAGTACCGATATTTTTAAAAGGCAGTATAGTACTGATTTCAATTAATTAGTATCGCTGTAGTTTATTAGTACAGGTATACCCAACAACCCTAATATGTATATAAGTATTTTTTAACAATTAATTTTAATCCATTCATTATTGATTTGTTTCACTTGTATTTTCTAATATTTTTTTTATATTGTATTATAGCAATACATTAATTTAGTCCTGTAATGATTAAATTCATTATTTAATAATTGTTCTTTTTTCTTATTTATTTTAACTTTTTTTATTTGATCTTATTCATTTATATTATATTATACTATTTTATATGATATCATATTAGTAATTATCTTAATTCACTATGGAGTAAATTCATTATTGAGTTATTGTAATATTTTAAAATTGTTTGGTATAATTGAATTAATAAATTTTTTTAAAATATTTTTTGGACAATTATTTTACTCTATAATGGATATTAATTGATTGGTTCAGAAATTATTTTTAGTACCCCCGCTACCCTGAGAGGGATTAGCGGTAGAAAATGGATGGATACATGTAGATATATAATATGGTATATTTTAAAAAATATACCCTTAACACAATTGTTTTAATAATTAAACTTTTCTTAATAACATTTTTTTTTGCATAGATTATGTTTTGCAGACTGACTTCAAGCCGCTATTTGACCGTCACTTCAGGATGTGCTGTTTTGTGAGCGATCTTATTTATGTGCCTCCACTTCAACTGTGTCTTCTCCCCTCTAGCCATGATTTAGTATTTAACTCTTTCATATCGAGTCTACTGGCAGATATAAGTTTGAACTATACATTGTATTAGTAATGTAAACAGCAGAGGATGCATGAGGATAGAGAAAAATAAGGAAATTCTGGACTACAGTGTTGGCCCACAATGGCGGACTTGCGCAAAGCTCTTCTGGTAAATCTATACCATTAATGGAGATACCCGCTAACTTTACATTTGGAAAAATGACCCTAATTGGCCACATTCAAACGGCTAGTTTAGAGGAGGTATAAATGAAGGTGAAATTATATTATGAATATCTGTGCGATGCTTCAATGGTTCGATTTTTTAAATATTCGGGACTTATGCATGTCCCAAATACACAAAAACTGGTACCAATTGATAAGGTAAAGTTGGTTTTGCTTTAAGTGGAATAGGATATAGAGTAGCTCATAAATAGCATAGGTCAATAGGAATATATTACAAATAGAATATAATACCTAATAAAGTATAATAAATTGTGATCATATAGTTGTAATAGAAGTTAAAAACAATGACAGCAAACTAAACCAAATACAAGCCCATTTAAGCCCAGTTGGTTCACATGTGCGAGTTCAGTGTTCCTCGTGCATAGATGTGGAAGAGGTGATGGGGTATGGGGGATTAGTACCCATTGCGACAGCACCATCAGAGTTGAGCAGTCAAACAGATTCTGGAAAGAAGCTGTTCCACATTCTGGGGGTCCTATTCCAGATGCGCCGCAGCCTCCTGCCTAAAGGGAGTGGGTCAAAACCGGTGTGCAGTCTGGGTGGGATTCTTGGTGATGCAGGCAGCCCTCTCCCTGCACCTGCTGATAAAGATATCTGTGGTGGTGGGAAGGCTGCTCTCCACTATCTTTTGATCAGCATTCACCACACTTCCTCTCATCAGCTTTGCGGCAGCTCTGCCATGCAGTTATGATGGTTATGAGATCCCTAGTCCAAACATGAAGTGTTGTAGCTCCAAGTGAGGTCACTGGAGTGATGAACTTCAAGAAACCCAAAGCTGTAGACCGTTTCCACATCTGCTGCAGGGGAGAAGGAGGTGTTTGACTTCTCCTTGGCCTACTTTACATTGATGCAAAGGATGTTGATTTTTCACCAATCCATGCACCAGATGTTCTCCTTACTGTCTGTACTCAGACTCATCGTTGTCTGTGATGTGTCCCACTACTCCTGTGTCATCTGCAAGCTTGACAAAATGACAGCAGGAGTGTTTAGCAGTGCAGTCATAAGTCAGTCGTGTGAAGAGGAGGCTCAGCACACATATCTAGGGAGGAGCCAGTGCTGAATGTGATGGAAGAGGAGACATTGTATGGGCAGAAATATTAAAATGTCTCCCTCTAAATGGCAGAAGGAACATATTTAACTTGCTCATCCACCAATTGCTAGTTATACAACAGAATAATTATAAGTTATGGCAGATGCTCCCTGGTTGATGACGAGTTGGGTCGACAGAGCCCCTGCTATTTACAGGCAAGTAGTGCGCTCCGATTTTCTTCAGTTGCTTTCTGACATGTATTCCACCTCTTTTTTACTGTACAATTACACAAAGTGCATAGTCCACCACAGGCCACAAAGGCCCACACTCATTAATATTAGTTATGGCCAACACACACATGCATGGACAGACTTCTTACCTTTTTTATGAGCACTGTGTGAGTTTAGTATGTAGGTGATGTGTCTGCATGGTTCTGCAGTGAGCATCCATCATGGCTCAGCTTGCTGCGGGCCACAGCTTATGAGCTCTGAATGAAGCAGACGACTCACGCCATCGACTTCTCAGCATTCTTACACACAACCAACCTCCTCCCCTGTGGTTATTGATCAGGTTCGGGTGTGTATTCAGCTGAAAACTTGGAGGAACTTTATTCTCCATTTTCGGTCTTGCTCCGTCTGATAGGAAGTAGATTAGTCGTGCTGAGTTATTCAATCCTCACCTATCAATATTGCATTGAATATTTACCCTACATTTTTCTAACTAGTTTTGCTTTTCAAGATACCTTTTGTCCACTGTGTCGCAGTTTTTATTTATTTATTTTTTTAATAAGAAAAATATGTGTCCATTATTACATTACCATCATGAATCCCTTTTGGTTTTCTGCTCATTGAAGTTAATTTGGAAAATATTTTTTTAGTCATCAAAACCTTTTAAAATGATCATTTATGATTAAAAAATAACTCTTTAGGGATTATTTTTAGCTGTATTATTATTAAGGAATTATTTCTAATATGATTTTACTATAATTGGGAATTTGTTTTTATATTTTTCAGGAATTACCGTATTTCCTTGAATTGCCGCCGGGACGCTAATTAATTTAAAACCTCTTCTGCCTCCTGCGCTAACCAAAGGCATGCGGTAAAAGTAAGCATGCGCTAATTATTTTAAAACCTCTTCTCACTCCGGCACTTACCAAAGGAATGCAGTAAACATTTGAGTGTGATGTAAGGATACCATCCTGAAAAGCACATTTAATAAAAAAACTTTAGTTTGGTCTTACCTTTACTTATAAATGAAATCCATGCCAGTTCCTGATCAAAAGCATCGATAACTTGTTTATAGAAGTCTTCCTTATCTTTCTTCAGTTTTAAAAGTCTCTCTGTCTCGATGGAGATCTTCCTTTATTACCTCCTGCTTCGATTGAAAGTCCAGTTTAGAAAACTGCTGTCAGACTGCTGCTATCAGTTAGCACGGCTCCTCAAGTGCGGGGGCGACGACAGAATTAACCTCGGAAAACTCCCCCTCCCGTTCTGCTCTGTGGGTGATCTCTTTATCCCACCGCTGCCACCAGGAAGTGTTATTGTATAAATAATACACTGTGTATTTAGGACTGGAAGATGCTTTATTTCAGCCCAGTTGTTTACATAGCCAGCATAGGTGTTACATCCTAAAAGGTCTGTCGTGTTTCCGCCGCGTCATATCCGTCCCAGCACAATTCACGTCACTCATTGTCACTTCTTCTCCAGCCGAGAAGTCACAAAAAGGATCACTAGCGCCCTCTACCACCAGGAGGCGGGAGTCATTTAATGACTCATATTGGACACACGCAGCTACGGTATTGTGACGGTCTCAAGCCGTCGTCTTGCGGGTTCCCAGAACCACCAAGAAAGGACATGGCCAGAGCAGTTTGACTTTGTTTAATTTTCAATAAAACCTCAGTCCAGGTCGCTCTTCCACGCCTCCTCTCCGCTCGCTCGCCGACGCCGCCTCCTCGCCGCCATCTTGGGCCTGTCTGTCGGACCTTCTGCTTCACAGGTATATTAATAAAAAATAGCTGCTTACTGTTCTTTTTAGCATACCAGTATTCAATAGATTGGACCTTAAATCCTACTGAATAGCTCTTAATCTTCTTCCCTTTATGCGGTTTAAAATTACCGGTATTGAAATCAGCCTCCATTTTGAAAAAGAAGACAGGGGAAGTGTCACTTGTGACGTCACGAGTTTGACCCGGCGGTAATACTAAGCATGCGCTAATTATTTTGCGAAGCGAGTTTGACCCGGCAGTAATTTAAGGCAGGCGCATACTATATGCCCAGCGGCAATTCAAGGAAATGCGGTATTAGTACTGTATCTTTTTATTATTAGTATTATTATGGGCCTATTAGAACAGACATTTGGTGTGTACACATCCATCCATTCATTTTTCTACTGCTTTTCCCTCGTGGGGCCGCGGTATTGGGGGAGCCTATCCCAGCTGGAAGGCAGGGTACACACTCTGGACATGTCGCCACCTGATCGCAGGCCAACACAGACAGAAAGACCAGTATTCACACACTGTGTACTCCATGTCCCAAAAAATATAATTTTAAGTCTATTTGTTCTCACTTTGTCTTCGTTTGTGTTGGAGTTTGGAGATTTTTATTTAAGGAAGAAGTGCTACATTAATCATTGTTGTACTCACTTTTGGTGTTTGCGCCTCATTAATCTTCATTGTTGTGATTATTAGTGTCATCAATATTTGATATAAAATAATTTTTAGTATTCTTTTGAGGATTTTTGTCATTTGATTACTAAGGATTTTTTAAAAATATATATTTTTATTATTACTTAGAAAGTATTTTTAGTATTGCTATATTATTTGAAGAAATATATTTGTTATTATTTAAGTATGGTATCATAATTTACAGTATAATTATTATCCGTGGGGTCTTAAAAAGTCTTAAATCCAATTATTTTAATTTAAGGCCTTAAAAATTCTCCTAAAATTTCATAGAAGGTCTTACATGCGATTTTGAAAGGTCTTAAAAATCTATTGATGTTACTTTTATTTAAAACATGCATAAACTTCAATCTTGCTTTTTAAATGTTTGGATTTTTGAGGATGATAATACGTAATCACAAAACGGAACTAAAGTAGGCTACCTGTGCTGACCCGTCAGAATTTATTGCGCACCACATGCTAGTGTGTTGTGCGCAGCAGCGGTGTATTGTTACAGCTATACATAGCAGCGGAGAATACTTAACAAAAGCCCACAGCAAAGCCAAATGACTTGCATAAGATGGGTAAGTAAATGTTTCTAGATTTAGTTGGTGTTGTTTACTTGAATCATATTCAATCAATCAATCAATGTTTACTTATATAGCCCTAAATCACTAGTGTCTCAAAGGGCTGCACAAACCACTACGACATCCTCGGTAGGCCCACATAAGGGCAAGGAAAACTCACACCCAGTGGGACGTCGGTGACAATGATGACTATGAGAACCTTGGAGAGGAGGAAAGCAATGGATGTCGAGTGGGTCTAACATGATACTGTGAAAGTTCAATCCATAATGGATCCAACACAGTCGCAAGAGTCCAGTCCAAAGCGGATCCAACACAGCAGCGAGAGTCCCGTTCACAGCAGAGCCAGCAGGAAAACATCCCAAGCAGAGGCGGATCAGCAGCGCAGAGATGTCCCCAGCTATATACACAGGCGAGCAGTACATGGCCACCGGATCGGATCGGACCCCCTCCACAAGGGAGAGTGGGACATAGGAGAAAAAGAAAAGAAACGGCAGATCTACTGGTCTGAAAAGGGAGTCTATTTAAAGGCTAGAGTATACAAATGAGTTTTAAGGTGAGACTTAAATGCTTCTACTGAGGTGGCATCTCAAACTTTTACCGGGAGGGCATTCCAGAGTACTGGAGCCCGAAATGAAAACGCTCTATAGCCCACAGACTTTTTTTGGGCTTTGGGAATCACTAATAAGCCGGAGTCCTTTGAACGCAGATTTCTTGCCGGGACATATGGTACAATACAATCGGCAAGATAAGATGGAGCTAGGCCATGTAGTATTTTATACGTAAGTAGTAAAACCTTAAAGTCACATCTTAAGTGCACAGGAAGCCAGTGCAGGTGAGCCAGTACAGGCGTAATGTGATCAAACGTTCTTGTTCTTGTCAAAAGTCTAGCAGCCGCATTTTCTACCAACTGTAATCTTTTAATGCTAGACATGGGGAGACCCGAAAATAGTACGTTACAGTAATCGAGACGAGACGTAACAAACGCATGGATCAGCGTCTTTAGTGGACAGAATAGAGCGAATTTTAGCGATATTACGGAGATGAAAGAAGGCCGTTTTAGTAACGCTTTTAATGTGTGACTCAAAGGAGAGAGTTGGGTCGAAGATAACACCCAGATTCTTTACCGTGTTGCCTTGTTTAATTGTTTGGTTGTCAGATGTTAGAGTTGTATCATTAAATAGAGGTCAGTGTCTAGCAGGACCGATAATCAGCATTTCCGTTTTTTTGGCGTTGAGTTGCAAAAAGTTAGCGGACATCCATTGTTTAATTTCATTAAGACACGCCTCCACCTGACTACAATCCGGCGTGTTGGTCAGCTTTAGGGGCATGTAGAGTTGGGTGTCATCAGCATAACAGTGAAAGCTAATACCGTATTTGCGTATGATGTCACCTAGCGGCAGCATGTAGATGCTGAAGAGTGCAGGGCCAAGGACCGAACCCTGGGGAACTCCACACGTTACCTTAACGTAGTCCGAGGTCACATTGTTATGGGAGACGCACTGCATCCTATCAGTAAGATAATAGTTAAACCAAGACAGGGCTAAGTCTGACATACCAATTCGTGTTTTGATACGTTCTAATAAAATATTATGATCGACGGTATCGAAAGCAGCGCTAAGATCAAGGAGCAGCAACATAGATGACGCATCAGAATCCATCGTTAGCAATAGATCATTACTCATTTTTGCGAGCGCTGTCTCCGTGGAGTGATTTGCCCTGAAACTGGATTGAAAGGTTTCACATAGATTGGTAGACGCTAAGTGTTCATTTAACTGCTCCGCAACAATTTTTTGGAGGATTTTTGAAATAAAGGGAAGGTGAGACACCGGTCGGTAGTTTACCATGAGGTCAGGATCGAGGTTAGGTCTTTTAAGAAGAGGATGAATAACCGCTTTTTTGAATGCTAGGGGAACAGGGCCCGAGGAAAGTGATACGTTTATAATATTTAGCACTGATGAACCTAATAATACAAAGAGCTCCTTGATCAGTTTCCCAGGAAGTGGGTCAAGTAAACATGTTGTTTGTTTTATTCCATTTACATGTTGTAACAATTCCTCTAATGTTATTTCCTCAAAACAAGAGAAACTATTTTGGAGGGCAGTATCCGCCATATATACAATCGTGTCAGTGTTAATTTGTTGTAGTTGTAGCTTGGACGCATTGTCTTTAATCTCCTTTCTAATGACTTCAATTTTCTTACTAAAGAATTGCATAAAGTCATCAGCTGAGTGGGTGGAGCTACTGGAAGGAGTTCCTTGTTGGGTTAGCGATGCTACCGTACTAAACAAAAATTTAGTTATTGCATATATAACAATATTAGTTATTAATATTGCAGTCTTATGTTTGACTGCCATCTATTGGACACACTTATCATTACACCATGTACCAAATAAAATTGATTTGAGGTCGGTAAGCAAAACCAGAATTATTCCGTACATTAGGCGCACTGGTTGAGTTTAGATTAAAAAAAAAAGATTTTAAATGCGCTCTAGTCCGAAAAATACGGCACTTAAAATTCATTCTGGACCTCTGATTTTACTTTGTCCTTGTATTTTTTGTCCGTAAGGATGTAAAATGGTCTTACAATCTTAAATTTGACAGGTTGATACCTGCAGAGACCCTGTTTTAGTATTAATACTGTTATCGACTTATTATTAGAACAACCAGATTTGTACACTTTTACTTTGTTTCTACTTTTTTTGTTTATCTTTGAGTTTGGAGCTTTTTTTCAAGGTAAAAGTGTTAAAACGTTCATTACTCCTTTTGGTGTCTGCTCCCAATTGATCTTCCTCAGATGTGTTGCAGATTTTAGAAGTCAGACTGCATACTAACACAGCGTCTAGAAACATAAATCAAGGGTTTACAACCCAGGCGGATTGCGCGCTCCCCTCCCAAATCTTTTTGACTTTACGTTTTGAGGCTTCTTCCATCCAAATTTACCATCTGTTGCTTCCTGCACTTGGAGAACTTCACTGGGCTTTTATGGCAACACTTTTTGAGACAGCATCAGCCATTAAATCTGAAGGACATTAGTGGCGCCCCCTGTGGGTCTAGATGCTTTGAATGGCATGCTAGCATATATGCAATACAATTATTCTTAAAGTTTACAAGCATCAGGCTGATGCCCAATAACTTATGGATAATTAGTTTTTATGTAAGTAAGAAGTTTTTCTTGATGGGAACCATGTTTGTAAACCAATCTTGCTCAAAATTTACACACACATGCTTTGACTTTAAAATGTATTTATTTTTAATTTTTAAAAAGGACAGCACATATTGATAAATATACACATGTAAATATGCAAGATTTTAGCCAATGGCTGAATTCCAGATTTCGTCCATGCGGCACTTAATGCCGCACACACAAAAACAGAACCACACCAAACAACAAGACAACAAGGCCATGTACAACAATAATAATAGAAAATACAGTAGGACTAAAAAAAAACCTTAAACAATACTCCAAATTACTCATGACAGACTGGCAATAAAGTGATTATAGACATATGGATTTAAGTGTAAGAGTACTAAAGTGCTCAGGTGCAAAAGTGTTTGAGTGTTAAGGTATGTAAGAAGAAAATTGCACATTGCCTGTTAAAAAGTGATGATTCACAAGTTTGTCAGATCTGTTCCAAAATCCGTGGTGATTCAGTTATTTAGAATTGCTAGGCCTCCTCAGGGTGTTCAGGGGGATTCACTTTGGTGGCTGCAGGATTAGGTCTCTGCTTTTTGCGGAGGATGTGGTCCTGCTGGCTTCATCCGGCCAGGATCTTCAGATCTCACTAGATTGGTTTACACTGAGTGTGAAGCGACTGAGATGAAAATCAGTACTTCCAAGTGAGTCTATGGTTTTCGCCCGGAAAAGGGTGGACCGCCATTTCTGGGTTGGGTAGGAGATCTTGCCGCAAGTGGAGAAGTTTAAGTACCTCGAGGTCTTATTCACGAGTGAGGGAAGAGTGAATCGTGTGATCGACAGGTGGATCGGTGCAGTGTCTGCAGTGATGCGGACACTGCATTGGTCCGTTGTGGTGAAAAAGGAGCTGAGCCTGAAGACAAAGCTCTCAATTTACCGGTCGATCTACGTTCTGTTCGTTATTACCGAAAGGACAAGATTCAAGCGGCTAAAATTAGTTTTCTCTGTCGGGTGGTGAGACATAGGGTGAGAATCTGTCATTCGGAAGAAGCTTAGCGTAAAGCTGCTGCTCCGCCACATCGAGATGAGCCAGATGAGGGGGTTTGGGCATCTTGTCAGAATGCCCCACTGATGCCTCCCTGTGGAGGTGTTTGGGGCACGTCTGACCGGAAGGAGGACACAAGAAAGACCCAAGGCATGTTGGAGAGACTAATGTATGTCTCCCAGGTCGCCTGGGAACTCTTCAGAATCCCCAGGTAAGAGCTGGACCAAGTAGCTGGGAGGAGGAAAGCTTGGGCTTTTCTGCTTAGGCTGCTAACCCCCCGACCAAAACCTCGGAAAAGTGAAAGATGATGGATGAATGGTTTTATTAAACGGCTATTCAACTGTCTGCCCGGGAATGTAACCAGATCGGCCCTTAAGTTTAACTTTGGACCTTAACATTTTTGCAGCAAATTTCTAAAAACACAAAAGCTCTCCTGTTGCATAGAGAGGTTCAGTGGACCAGTGTCAACATATTTGCAGACATTTTAACTTCCTTAGCCCAGCGTCCACTGCCTTGAACACTTTTATTTTGCGTAACAGGGCTATTAATTTCCGAAATTTGTAACTCACAAAAAATACAGTGAAAAGTCTACTACAAAGGCTATTCAATCAAACTGTTTTTTTTTTAAATAAAAGGAGAAGTCCGCCCCCCTAGTCCTTAGCTTTCTAGAAATGTGGCAAAACAGTTTGATTGAATAGCCTGGTTTACTGTGTTTCCACCTAGACATAATCATCTTGTGACTCACTTGTGGTTTTAGCCATTTACACAATCATGCCTGTGTGTTGTCGTTAAATCTATATTGCTTGACAAGCTGTGCACGGACTACTCTGAAGTATGGTGTATCCATGTTAACATCAATATTATGTAATACATGCTTTTCTTCGCAGCCTGAACGAGCAAAGCGATTTGGTTCTGATCCCCTGGGACGAGCAGAGACACAGAGAAATGGACTGGTGTGAGGCAGAGGAGTGCAGGTAAACATTTTAGCATTGATATCATTGTACACAAATGAACGTGTCCTCGTAACAATATGTTACAATTCCTGCTCCAAACAGACAGCATGCCTTCTCTGGCATCATTGTGGTAGCAGACAGCCTATTATCATTCAAATGTGAAAAAGAGTCATAACAAAGTAATGCTCTGTCTTGCTACACTGCCAATTTGTGCGATTGGAGAGGCCGGCTTCGTTTACTGCTTGATTTAGTAAGCGCTTATTACTGCTACACTGTGACATCGGGTTTTACACTTTCACATGCTCCCTCTCTCTTTTGGGTTCTAAGATAGAAAGACAGACTTAGGATGTTCAACATAAACTATTGCTGTAATACATGCGGTGGCTGACAAGTGTAAAGCATGTATCACCACATTTTTCAAGTGTCTTTTTATTTCCGTAAAGTAGTCTTTACAGGTAATATTTTTTTTAATCCAAAACTAAATTTTGGGCTCAATTTTCTAATTTACAAATGTGTCCGGTTAAAAGAAAAAAAAAGAAAAAAGAACAAAACGGCCTTCATTGTATCTCTTTATCTTACATATATTTTTTATGGCCGCTATGTTTTGTGTGGTAAACATTTGAGGCAGAGCCTCACTAGTTTTCCTAAAAAAAATGTTTTTTTAAAATTGAAAAATAAATATTTTTCGTTCATTAAGCCGTGTTATAAATATATTTTTCTATGTTGACAATTGTTTTTTTTTCTTGTAACATATTCTTGAGTAAAAGTCTTTGAATTTGCACATTTCCTGATCATATAAAGTTCAGGAAGCTAACATGAGGCCACCAATATAGAACTTCTTGTCTGCTTTGTGTGTATGCAAATGTATCAGATTTCGTACAGTGTGTCATGTCCTCAGTCCACTGAATAAATACATCATAAAAGCCAGACAAGGCAGTGCTAAAGAACATTTGTTTCTTCATTTAATATATAGAAATAAAACAAATGTGGTATTTTACACTGCAATATTGTTCAATGAAAAAAATTACACCTTTTACGTACAGTAGGTGTAGCTTGTTGTGCGCTATTGTGTGATTGGCTGCTGTGTAGCTCCTAATTCCTAGTAGCCTATATGCTACCATGTTTACCTTTTGTAAATGACTTGACTAAAATAAAAACAAATAAAAAAACAACCTTCTGTGCTTATTGGAGGACATTTAGGTGTTAACTGGCTGTCTAGCTTTACACAATTAAACATGCTGCAGAACTGCTCGTATCAGAGCTGATATCGGAGATGTTCGATGCAATGCAATATAATCCCATACTTGGTATTTTTTCAGATATCAGATCGGTATACAATATCAGATCTTGACACCCCTACTAATAATATGTCTAATTAATAATCTTGATTATATCTTATTTTATATTTATGTTGCACACATGGGCAATGGAAAACAAAATCCAGGCCTAAAATGGCCCTTGGGCTGCACTATGGACACAATATCTGCACTGAGGAAAGCCTTTTTTTGATCTGTTAAACAAAAATAAGCAATTTTTTGATGTCCCAATTTTCTGATGGCCCCATCTCCATAATGTGTCTGCATGGATTAAAATATATTCCCAAGTGGGCTGGACTAGTAAAATCATGGCAATGTAATTTAAAAATAAAGACAACTTAAATTAATGTTCTTCATTTTTATTATGGCCAAAAATAGAACAGGCACATTCTTAAAATGTACATATCACAACTAATCCTCTTGACAACAAACCTCTAGTTGATTTCTAAAACACAACAAAGGACAACTTAAATTTTGTCACAGTGTACGGTATATACAAAGCCATTAAAACTGTAAGTCAAAGCTTATGTGGGGTTCAAGAATATACCAAATAGATAATAGATAATAAAAACTCTTTTAAGTATCAAATACATTCTGTGTATTTCGCGGCCATCCATTTTTTGTTTTGAATAGAAACATACAATCGTACAAAAATAGATTTTCCTCGTTTTTTTTGGTTTGATAATAAAAAACAAAAAAACGAAAAAAAGATAGTTTTTCATTATTAAAATGTATTAATGTGTTTGAAAAACAAAAATAGTAATTAAAACAGCAAGTGGAAAACTATTTTCTCGTCTATACTTTCAATGTTTGGAGCTCTGGTAGACTGCACATGCGCAGCATCTCTTTACGTATCTTTGTCTGGGAGTGACCCCGAACATCAACAGAAGAAGAAGCGCAATGTTTGCCTGCTCGATGGACAACCAATAAAATGTGTCACTTCAATGTCTCTGGACATTAAAGAATAGACGCAAAGTCTTGACCGTGACACAATTGTTTTGACAACAGTGACGCCGTTCTTTGTCTTCTTCTTCTGTTGTTGTTCTGGATCACTCCAGATCCACACTGTTTGAACTCCCATTTTTAATTTTGAAACACATTAATACATTGAGAGAACAATTTTTGCATAATGTATAACAATCTGTTTTCCATTTATTGTTTTTTTGTTATCCAACCAAAAACGTATAAATTTGGTTTTCATGTTGAATTATTATTTTATTCTAAACGAAAAATGTACGGCCGTGATGCACACGGCCCCTACTTAAGAGGGTTGAATTACACTCTGCGTTCACTTTTCTCTTTTTCACAGAGACATTTTGGTGCAATGAGGGTGGCAGAGTACAATGTGTTTGAAGCGGAGGATGTAAAATTTCAGGTTTTACATTTAATTTATGTCGAGGGGGAGTTGCCGCAGCCCTGCTTTACTGTGTACCTCTTGCTTGGCCCTGCTGTAAACTGTTTGCTTGTTTAACAGAATTGTTATTGCAACATTCAGTGGATTTATTTAGAACATCAGTTTCTTTCATAAAAAAATTGCAGCTCATTTTTATACTTGGCAAACTCATCTTGCCGACCACAGACCGAATTAATCTTGTTAGCAGGCCTGAACCGGCCTGCGGGCCATACGTTTGACACCCGTGGTCTAAGTCAAAGGATAAAAAGTTAATAATGGAGACCTGCTTTTTGATGCATAAGCGACAATTGTCATGACGTCTCTCAGGGCTGTGTTGGACCAGAACCTGATTGACGACGACGTATTCCTCTACGAGGACTCTCCTGACCTGCTGAGGTTTCGCACGGCGACTCCTTCCATTCATCTTCTTACCGACTGGTACTGCAGCCGAGTGCAGGATATCGACTCTTGCTCCAGACAGGTACAACCAAACCCCAAAATTAAGGGATCGTCTTTAATCTTTTTCCTTATTTGTCTCCTTTGTGGTGTTGAGTGGAATAGCAAGGATTCAGACGTATTTGGGCTCTTAGCTTACAGAAGCTAGAAGAGATTTGGGGGTACATTGCTCATTTTTAAAGACAACTTGGTAATTACATCTTTCATCATCCTTTGGAGACCAAGCTAGTGAAAATGTGTGTCCGCGCGCGTGAATGTGTGTGTGAGTGTCTGTGTGTGTGTGTCTTTATCTTTGTTAGTCTCCAGGAACACTCTTTCCTCCCTTGTTCCTTTTTAATTAGACCTCAACTCCTCATCTTTTTGCCTCCTCACAAGTTACTCCAGGAGGCTCCATCCCTTAGTCCCTTGACACTTGAGCTTCATGTGCACACACATACGCGCAAACACAGGGCGTCACACACTTGAGAGAGCCACCCAAACAGGCATTCGCTTCTGGCTTCTTAATTTCTCCATCTTGTTTCTTCCCCGTGATGAAAAGAAGCCCCAATGACGACAGGTCTCTGGTTGTAGACTAGTACGAGTGTCAAAATGTGGTTGGGATTTATTTCCTACCCTCGTGCAAAATGTCAGAATTGCTCACTCATCTTGAAAATATCCAACCTGATACACTATATTGCCAAAGGTATTTGGCCATACTAGGCCACTGTAAGTCATGTAAGGTGTGTCACCAGACTTACTAATGTTAGCCAAGTTAGTTAATGAGTGTTGAGCTGGAGACAGCTTAATTAAGGGAGTTGTGTATGAAACAAGTTTAGCTTTCTCATTAAATGACAAGGTGTCTATGTTAAGGATGACACGCCTACAGTCACCAAAAAATGGGCAAGTTTGGGATCTCAGAGCCGTTTTATTTTTCCGTATTGCGGCAGCGCTTTTCATGCTGTTGAACTGGACCTTACAAGACGTCTTGTATCCAGTTTGAAAGCCCCAACCGGAGAAAAGAAACACACTAACAGACATTAGCAATGTATCGATGACGACAAAGTTATGACGTTCATTATTATTTACCATTCGATTGAGTGACCTACTACTATCGGCCCAGCCCTAAGATTTTGTAACATTTTTTTAATGCCTCTGGCATAAATCAACATTTATGTTTTCAAATGCCATTTAAAGCCTTAATTTTCACAAAATCCATTTTGTAACTTTTAAGGTTTTTAATGCCCCGCAGAAACCCTATAGTGTAGTCCAGTTATTGTTAGAATTTAATTTTTAACCTGGATGCCGGCTGTATTGGCGCATTTGTTGGGCCAGAATCGCTGGGAAAAAAAGTGTCCTGTTCATCTTCATGAGGACGAACAAAATATGTGTCCAGTTTTTTCATAAAAAAAAAAAAAAAATTGCCTCGCATTTTGCATATCCACTTTTATGTTTACTGTAAGTAATGCTCGAATATCAGGGTTGAAGCCATGGAAAGTGGTGTCCTAACAAGCAAGGGCTATATTTCGCCGTGAGAAGAGGCGACATCCCTGCAGAAAACCCCTGCAGCGCTTGTCGTTCAGGGGTGGGTTTGGTTTCATTTCCAACATTTAGATTGTTACTGTGACTGATTTAGAAAGAAACATGAAATAAAAGCTAAAAAAAATGAATGACCTCTGGCAGGATGTCGAAGGGAAACTTTTTTTATTGCAAATAGTGGATCTGACATTAAAACATCTCTCAAACCAATCACACACTTTTCCGGCTTCAAAATAAAAGTGCTATGCTATACATCCGGTTTAACTAAATCTAGGGTTTAATGTACAGGTTTTATAATAGCCGCCAGATCTAACAAAAAAAAGTAATATAATGTATTTTAGCTTACAGAACAAAATATACAAAGTCTGATGCTCTTTTTAGTTTTTATGGCCACTTTTAAGCTAGCAACAGGCTCAATTCCAACAAGTGCTTCACTCTTAGGCACACGAAACGCCGACACGCTGTGTTCACAGACCATGGGAAAAATGGTCCGAAATTTTCTGTCTGGCTGAAATACTGTGTAAATTCTTTTATAACGTGTTCTGGTCAAGGCCTCAATTACAGAATGATTAGCAGGCTCAATAACATTTGACAACCAAACAATTAAACAAGGCGACTTGTTAAAGAATCTGGGTATTATCTTTGACCCAAGTCTCTCCTTTGAGTCACACATTAAAAGCGTTACTAAAACAACCTTCTTTTATCTCCGTAATATCGCTAAAATTCGCTCCATTTTGTAAACTAAAGACACTGAGATCGTTATCCATGCGTTTGTTACGTCTCGCCTCGATTACTGTGACGTATTATTTTCGGGTCTCCCCATGTCTAGCATTAAACGATTACAGTTGGTACAAAATGCGGCTGCTAGGCTTTTGACAAGAACAAGAAAGTTTGATCATATTACGCCTATACTGGCTCACCTGCACTGGCTTCCTGTGCACTTAAGATGTGACTTTAAGGTTTTACTACTTACGTATAAAATACTACACCGTCTAGCTCCATCCTATCTTGCCGATTGTATTGTACCATATGTCTCGGCAAGAAATCTGCGTTCAAAGGACTCCGGTTTATTAGTGATTCCTAACTTCCCAAAAAAAGTCTGCGGGCTATAGAGCGCTTTCCGTTCGGGCTCCAGTACTCTGGAATGTCCTCCCAGTAACAGTTCGAGATGCTATCTCAGTAGAAGCATTTAAGTCTCACCTTAAAACTCATTTGTATACGCTAGCCTTTAAATAGACCTCCTTTTTAGACCAGTTGATCTGCCGCTTCTTTTCTTTTTCTCCTCTGTCCCCCCCTCCCTTGTGGAGGGGGTCCGGTCCGATGGCCATGGATGAAGTATTGGCTGTCCAGAGTCGGGACCCAGGATGGACCGCTCGTCGGGACCCAGGATGGACCGCTCGCCTGTGTATCGGTGGGGACATCTCTACGCTGCGGATCCGACTCCGTTTGGGATGGTTTCCTGTGGACGGGACTCTCGCTGTTGTCTTGGATCTGCTTTGAACTGAACTTTCGCGGCTGTGTTGGATCCGCTATGGATTGAACTTTCACAGTATCATGTTAGACCCGCTCGACATCCATTGCTTTCGGTCCCCTAGAGGGGTATATATACAGTGTTTCCCACAGGTCAGGCATCTATTTGTGGTGGTGTGTTTGGGCGGCGGCTTGGGCGACGACGTGGGGGGATAGGCGGGGTTGAGTCGGCGGCGATGACCAAGAAGAACGCGGAGTTGGAATATAATTACAACACTTTATTTACATATTTATATACATATTTATATAATATTTATATATTTATATGATATGTAACTAAAAGCTCCATCCACAGACAGAGTCCCATGAGCGGCCGAGCGAGTCAAAAGCCGAAAAAATAAATAAATAAATAAATAAATAAAAATATTTATTTTATTTCTTAATGTTTTTTTGTTTTTTTTTTCATTTGTGGCGGCCGTAATTCTTTCGTGGCGGGCCGCAACAAATAAATAAATGTGTGGGAAACCCTGATATATATACATTAGAGATGCGCGGTTTGCGGTCTCATCCGCGAAGTCCGCGGATAAATCGCGGGTCGGGCGGGTAACATGACGAAAAAATAGATTTTAAATAGATTCGGGCGGGTGGCTGTTGAACCATACGAAAATATTTAATATATATAGTTCAGGGATCGGCAACCTTTACTACTGAATGAGCCATTTTGACCCGTGTCACAAAGTAAAGGAGACAACAGGAGCAGCAAACATTCTCGCGAATATCTGCTGGTGGTCACCCAGATAAAGAGAATAAGGGCATGCTATGAAGTCATTGCCTTTGTCGCCTCCTACAACATGTACACACTGCTTGCCAATCCAGCAACATGTTGTATGTGGCTTCTGCAGACACACGCACACGACTGCAAGGCATACTGGGTGATACAGAGTACACTGATGGTTGTGATATAAACAACTTTAACACTCTTACTAATATGCACCACACTGTGAAGCCACACCAAACAAGAATGACAAACACATTTCAGGGCAAAATCCTCACAGTAACACAACATAAACGCAACACAACAAATACCCATTATCCTTTGTATCCATGACTCTTCCTGACTATATTTTACATCCCCCCCCCGTGCGTCGGTAAGGTGGGCGAGGTTGGGGGCGCGGGGGTGTAAAATATATTCAGAAATTGTCACGGATACAAAGGATAATGGGTATTTGTTGTGTTGCGTTTATGTTGTGTTACTGTGAGGATGTTCTCCTGAAATGTGTTTGTCATTCTTGTTTGGTGTGGCTTCACAGTGTGGTGCATATTAGTAAGAGTTGTTTATATCATAACCATCAGTGTACTCTGTTTCACCCAGTATGCCTTTCAATCTTGTACGTGTATCTGCGGAAGCTGCATACAACATGTTGCTGGACTGGCAAGCAGTTTGAACATGTTGTAGAAGGCGTCCAAGGCAATGGCTTCATAGCACACCCTTATTCTCGTTATCTGGATGAGATGAGATGTTGCCAGGCGGAGAATGAGAAAGGAGAGTGTGGATGGTAATTAAATGTACAAGAGTGTTTTTAACATCATATCTATCTCTGGAGAGCTGCAAAAGAGTATCTTTTTACATCAATGGACTGTTCCCCCTTTTGGATCAAAAGCTGGTGCAACATTTATTTATTCATCAATCTCTAAATCCTTACAAGACGAGCTTGCATGTGTGCTGAAAGGTGGAAGCTACACCAGCTACACCATCTGCTATTGGTAGATCAGCCATCATCCTCAGGTGACAGTATTGATCTGCCGGGCATGCTGCCAGCGTATTATAGGCGGTCACAGATTGACTTGAAGCTCTTTTTGATGGGAACTTATTGATTGTCTATGCAGGACGTCTCAATCTTTTCAGCTTTATTGTTTTGTGACTAATGAGAACTTCTTTGTGTCTACTGACAGTGCTGTGCTTTGTTGTGGTCTGCCAGGTGGACTGCGCCCTGTCGCTGGTGCGCCTCGGGAAAGAGCGTGCGATCCCCGGCCTGGAGCTCCTGTGCGATGACCTAATCACCCTGGAAACGGTGATCTACGAGACGCTCTGTGAACTCAACCTGACGCTGTTTGATTTGCAGCAGCTGGGCAACATCGACAAGCTCCGCCTCCTTATGAAAAATGTAAGTGGGCGCAGTTTTTAACCTCTGACATCTATATTTGGTGTTCTTTATAAAGATGACTTTTGAGACATGTTTTTGCGAAACATGCTTAAAAACAGCAGAACGGTCCTGTCATATAATTAAAATATATTTGCAGTACAGTACCGTATTTTTTGGAGTATAAGTCGCACCTGCCGAAAATGCATAAAAAAGAAGGAAAAAAACATGTATAAGTCGCTTTTTTGGGGGAAATGTATTTGATAAAACCCAACACCAAGAATAGACATTTAAAAGGCAATTTAAAATAAATAAAGAATAGTGAACAACAGGCTGAATAAGTGTACGTTATATGATGCATAAATAACCAACTGAGAAGGTGCTTGCCTGGTATATTAACGTAACATATTATGGTAAGAGTCATTCAAATAACTATAACATATAGAACATGCTATACGTTTACCAAACAATCTGTCACTCTTAATTGCTAAATCCGATGAAATCTTATACGTGAAGTCTCTCACGTGAATGAGCTAAATAATATTATTTGATATTTTACGGTAATGTGTTAATAATTTCACACATAAGTCGCTCCTGAGTATAAGTCGCACCCCCGGCCAAACTATGAAAAAAACTGCGACTTATAGTCCGAAAAATACGGTAAATGAAGGCTGCAGAAGCAAGGTAGCCGAAACTTGTCAGGTACAACACTTGTCCTTACTAGCCTATATAAATCAACCATTTATAAAAATACGGTAAATGTTTCTGACATGTAATGGATCTTTGACTAGTGTCTTTGCAGTCGCTTTTAACAAACAGCAAAGCCTTTTAATGATATTCAATTGGTGTTTTACTAATAGATGCTCAAAGGCCTACTGGAATGAGATTTTTTTATTGAAACGGGGATAGGAGGTTCATTCTATGTGTCATACTTGATCATTTCGCGATATTGCCATATTTTTGCTGAAAGGATTTAGTAGAGAACATCAATGATAAAGTTTGCAACTTTTGGTCGCTAATAAAAAGCCTTGCCTGTACCGGAAGTAGCAGACGATGTGCGCGTGACGTCACCGGTGTGAGGGCCCCTCACATTGTTTATAATGTGAGCCACCAGCAGTAAGAGCAATTCGGACTGAGAAAGCGACGATTTCCCCATTAGTTTGAGCGAGGATGAAAGAGTGAGGCACTAAAAAAAAATAAAAAAAGAAAAAGCGACGGCTCCGGGCGGCGGCAGTGGGTGCGTTTCAGATGTAATTATAGACACATTTACTAGGATAATTCTGGAAAATCCCTTATTTGCTTATTGTGTTAATAGTATTTTAGTGAGATTACTGTCATACCTGAAAGTTCGATGGCTGCGGTGAACGCCAGTGTTCTTCAGAGAAGCCAATGGAGGAGCAAAGATCACAGCTGCCTTTTTGACAGCTACAGGAGGAGGTCCCATAATCCACTGAAGTCTCCGGTAAGAGCCGACTTAATATCACAATTTTCCCGTCCAACAACTTGCTGGTTGACGTAAAGAAACCTGTTCGCTTGACCGCTCTGTGTTATAGCTTCACAACAAAGAAACACCGGCTGTTTTTCGGTGCTAAAGGCAGCTGCAATCCACCGCTTTCACCAACAGCATTCTTATTTTACGTCTCCATTATTAAGTGAACAAATTTCAATAGATTCAGCAACACAGATGTCCAAATTACTGTGTAATTATGCGATGAAAAGAGACGACTTTTAGCTGTAAGTGGTGCTGGGCTAATATGTCCCCTCCAACCAATAACGTCACAAACATGCGTCATCATACGCGTCGTTATTTCGCGGCGTTTTCAACCAGAAACTCCGCGGGAAATTTAAAATTGTAATTTAGTAAACTAAACCGGCTGTATTTGCATGTGTTGCAATGTTAATATTTCATCATTGATATATAAACTATCAGACTGCGTGGTCGGTAGTAGTGGGTTTCAGAAAGCTTTTAAAAACAGCAGAACTTTCATGTTATATATGCAAAGAATCTTTGATTAGTGTGTTTCCAGTAATTTATTTAAAAACAGCAGAGCTCTCTTTTCCAACATGTGCCTTCTTCCCAGAAGTGAAAACCAGTGGTGGTCGACCAAGCGAAGATGTCTGTTGTACAGCAATCAGTGTATGACCTGTCTGAGTTCAAAAGAGGCTTAAATCTTCCTGTAAAAAGCAGATACAAGCAAAAAAATCAAACCATGCAAAGGAATGTTTCCCTATACTTTATCAAAAAAAGATTTGTCGAGTGATATCAAGGATTATACGTTGGTCGCATTTCCAGACATATCGAGCTATCTGGGGCTCCAGACATCATTCTACACAACAAAACAGATAAAAATTTGGAAAAGCATGGAGGTTTACAACTTATTTGTGCGTGGCTGGGTCAAAGAAATTGGTATCAAGACTCTCCCGGAAAACTGCGATGAGGTGGCGACTTGTCCAGGGTGTACTCCGCCTTCCGCCCGATTGTTGCTGAGATAGGCGCCAGCGCCCCCCGCGACCCCAAATGGGAATAAGCGGTAGAAAATGGATGGATGGATGGACTCTCCCGGAAAATATGCATCGTTTTTGCACGCGTAAGGTTGCATTTCATGACTTAACTTTGCGTCTAAGCCGCCATGTTTGTTGTTGCAAGTACGAGTATCGTATTTTCCCCGTGTTAATAAAAAAATAACTATAGATGTCAACATTGTGTATGTGCTAAAAACTTAATTTATGATTGTTGTCTTTGGTTAAAGCTTAACTATTATAGGTTTTGCTCACATTTTCATTCTTTTATTTAGACACGCCGAGTTGGTGCTTTTTGAAACACTCATAGCAAATGTGTTTAAAAAATACGTATAATATCAAGATAATACTTAAATGCGAAATAATATACATTAAAAGAATATCAAACAAACTTTTAACAAAGTGATCACTGCAAAGACATGCATTCTTTGAACCTTATCCCATGAACTGGAGTGTGTCCTGCTTTTCTCGTTGTTTCCACACATCTTGCACTTTTCTGTTGTTTTTGATAACCTCTCGAGGAACTCTGAAAAAATTGTTGTCTTTTCCACGATTTGAACGGTTGAACACAAGTTTAGGGCATTTTTTCACCGAAAAAGGCTAAATGGCGCAGAGTCCCAATTGATAGAACTAGCTTGACCACCACCAGTGTTCATTACGCTGGACTTGAGCCAGACGTGGTGTGTAAAGTAACATCCCAGCAATACAGACAATATTTGGCTATGGTTTTTGCAGTAGCTGCATAAAAACTGAATAGCAGTCCTGTCATACAGATAATATTTGACCAGTTTTTTTTGTGCTAGATGTTTTAAATCAGCAGAGGGGTCCTGACTTCAGAGAATCTTTAATGAATGTTTTTTTTTTGTAGTGATGCTCTAAAACTGCAGAAAAGTCCTGTCATAAAGAGAATCTAATGTTTTGGCAATACATACTTAAAACGACAGAGAGCTCCTGTCATACAGTCTGGCAAGTTGATGCCTAAAAACAGCAGAGTTCTTCAACAACATAGAGTATGCTTGACCAGTGTTTTTGCACTAGATGCTTAAGAACTGCATTGTAATCCTGTTGTATAGAGGATCTTTGACTCGTGTTTTTTTGTGGTAGATGCTTGAAAAAAGCAGATTAATCGTATCTTACAGAGGATCTCTGACTAGTGTTTTTGCAGTAGATGTTTTTAAAAACAGCATTGTAGTCCTGTCATATACAGTCAAGAATCTTTGACTTTTGTTTTTTGTGGTAGATGCGTAAAAGCAGCACAGGAGCCCTGATTGTAGAGGATCTTTGACTAGTGTTTTTGCAGTAGATGCTTAAAAACAATATAGCCTGCAGCTCTCCTGTCATTTAAATAATCTTTGACTAGTATTTTTCTAGTAGATGCTTACGGACTGCATAGTAGTCCTGTTGTAAAGAGGATCTTTGACTCGTGTTTTTTTGTGGTAGATGCTTGAAAAAAGCAGATTAATCGTATCTTACAGAGGATCTCTGACTCGTGTTTTTGCAGTAGATGTTTTTAAAAACAGCATAGTCGTCCTGTCATATACAGTCGAGTATCTTTGACTTTAGTTTTTTGCGGTAAATGGTTAAAAGCAGCGGAAGAGCCTTGATTGTAGCGGATCTTTGACTAGTGTTTTTGGAGTAGATACTTAAAAACAACATAACCTGTGGCTCTCCTGTCATTTAGAAAATCTTTGACTAGTGTTTTTGTAGTAGATGCTTAAAAATAACATAGCCTGTAGCTCTCCTGTCATATAGACAATATTTGACTAGTGTTTTTGTAGTAGATGCTTAAAAACAGCAGATCAGTCAGCAGATGATGCTTATAAACAGCAGAAAAGTTATGTCATATATAATATCTTTGACTAGTGTTTTTTTGTTGTCAAAGCTTAAAAACGACAGCGAGCTCCTGTCCTATAGAGCAGTGGTCTCCAACCACCGGGCTGCGGCCCGGTACCGATCCGCGGGACGATTGGTACCGGGCCGCACAAGAAAAAAATAAAAAATATATATATATGTATATTTTTCAAATTATTAAATCAACATAAAAAACACAATATATACATTATATAACAATATAGATCAATACAGTCCCCCCCATCCCCTGTCCCGGTCTTTAGGACAAATTTTCACGCGTTGACCGGTCCGCAGCTACAAAAAGGTTGGGGACCACTGCTATAGAGCAGTGTTTCTTAACCATAGGGCTGTTGCTTTGAAACTGTAAATATAAATATAATATAATTATTAAGTACGAGTAAAATCCGTAGTAATGTTACTAATTCAGTGTTGGAGAAGTTGGTAAAAAAAGGCTGCAAAAATGTGATGCAATATGAAGGTAATGCAAAGCTTACATCATGTGCATAGTCACTAAAGATAAGAACACACTGAGTCTTATTTATTGCTGCATTCCATGCTGTTATTTCCTTTTAATTCGACCACAAATAAATGCAGTATAAAGTGAACTCTAGTGTCCTTGGAGTCCATTATACGAGCTGTCCTCTAAATGCGGGGTAATACTGCTGCTCATGCTGCTTCAACCTGCAAGGACCATGCGGGCAGACAGCCAGCAAATGTTGTTTACTGCACTGACACATGCTGCTTGACTCCCCCTTGGGGAATGGTGTGTGTGTTTACCAATCTGTCTTAAATTAAATTACCCCTTTGCCTGCCTCTAACGTGCTCCTTTTTAAGAACGGGAGCAGCAAAGGCAATTTTCCATACGTGATACACAAACAAATGTAAATAGAAACTAGCTTTTAAAAGTGTGTTGGTAAATGCTGTACATTTTTTCCACCAGTCCAGCAGGGAGCGCTATGTGAAAGATGCCTTCCAGTGGATGGTGCCCTTCCTGCACCGCTGTGAGCGACAGGAGGCGGGCGCTGCCAAACATCTGCTCAGAGACTACCTGGTCGGCCTGGCCCAGCACGACCTCTCCTTTCCTCTCATTATATTCCAGCACTCCAAACCTGATGTAAGCGTCACCACACACACTTGACTTACTGCTTTCCTGCAGTGGAGACCAATCAGTGGCCTGGGGGACATTTTTGGCCCATAGCTTGTTTAATATTTGCCCCCCTGCCTATTTTTAAAATACAATGAATCCATTATCAATTATAGATATTATTTGCTTTGTCATCTATACCACAAAAGCTAAAATGATTTGTTCAGTTAGCTTAGCATAAAGTAACCTACATTGGATTGGTTTTAGCCTATTTAATAGAACTGTAATTAAAAAAATGTAAACGATCCGTAGCAAAATCAAATACTAAAAGTAAAAAAAAAAATCTGTGAATACAAATATATACATACATTTATTTTGTATTTATTTTGATAAATAATGTGAGGAATCATCCTTCAAACCTGAGAGTTGGTATTTGTAAGTAAAATATTTATATAAATTAGCCTTTTTTTCCCATTATTTTTTAAATACAGATCGCATGAAAAAAATGTCTTAAAATCAATAAAACCTTGTATTGTTTTGTAAATAAAAGATTTTCTAAATAAATGTGTCCTCTAGTGTCTACAGAAGTTGATCGGGGACCCTGACCAGTTGATGGCGTTGTCTCTGGATTGCATCTACAGCAGTGAGAGAGACGACCAGCTCAGCCTCTGCTATGACATCCTAGAGTGTCTCCCACAAAGAGGTTTTGGGTAAAGCTTTCCCTCTTACACTACTTTTAAAACACAGCAAGTATGTATTTCTTCACAGCAAGGCCTTCATTCTTGGCTCTGATTTACTCCTGCTCCTTTTTCCAGCTGCACGCTACTTTCTTCTGCTTGAGCTCTCCCGTGAGACCGAGTGGCTATGCACTGCATTTTAAAGAGAGTCAGCAATGACAAAAAAGTACACTGCAAAGTTCATAAAATGGACCATTGGCGAGCTAAAGTAGATTAACTTTTTTTTTTAATGGATTATCTCCCTGGTGTGCACCTTAATTGGAAAATAGAATTACTAGCAAGTTCTTCATAGTTCCTCTCGCCATGCAAGCGACTTAATAGTGACACCTGGTGCCTAACGTCATGGGGACAACTTTAAAAAATTGTTATTTTGAAAGTAATTTAGTTGCTTTCTTTTTCTAATCCCCATTGTGTGACTCGGTGTAAACTTCATGTGACCTTCCACCTAGCCCACGTACAGTACGCAGAGAGCTTCATGGAATGGGTTTCCATGGCTGAGCAGCTGCATCAAAGCCATGCATCATCAAGTCCAATGCAAAACGTGGGATGCAGTGGTGTATAGCACGTCACCACTGGACTCTACAGCAGTGGAGACGCGTTATCCACTGAATCACATTTTTCCATCTGGCAATCTAATGGACGAGGTTGCCAGGAGAATGGTACATTTCGCACTTTCCCACACCGTATGATTTGTTTTAGACATGCTTAATAAGCCGCTGCTCTTCCACATCGAGAGGAGCCAGATGAGGTGGTTCGGGCATCTGGGCAGGATGCCACCCGAACGTCTCCCTAGGGAGGTGTTTAGGGCACGTCCAACCGGTAGGAGGCCACGGGGAAGACCCAGGACACGTTGGGAAGACTATGTCTCCCGGCTGGCCTGGGGACGCCTCGGGATCCCCCGGGAAGAGCTGGACGAAGTGGCTGGGGAGAGGGGTGTTTGGGTTTCCCTGCTTAGACTGCTGCCCCCGCGACCCGACCTCGGATAAGCGGAAAAAGATGGATGGATGGATGGAATAATAAGTCACTTAATTTCATTTCCACAGTGCCCAAAAAAGAGTTGGAAAAAGCAGAGCTAATTAAATCCTAAAATCAGAGATGTGAGCACCCTCTGTAAAAAAAGAAGGAAACTGAGAAAAATTTTATAAATATTTTATCACGACACCCATGAAAGAACATTTTCAAAATCAAAAAAAAATTTCACCTTTAGATGTATTCTCATCCACCCACCTCATTTGGCTGTCTTGTTTACACTTACATGTCCCATGTAATGTACCACAGTATTTTTATTTTTATTTTTTTAGATTATTAGCAGTATTATCTCTGAAGATGTCATGCAAAATTCTATAACATGCATGCAAATAACTCAGACCACGTTACTTATTTGGCAATTCTGTCGTGTAGCCACGACCCCTCGTTTATTGTACTTCCGGTGTTGTGACAGCTATTTATAATCTATCACGTCAAATATATACCTTGCCGCTGGCTACTAATGAATACGTCTAGAACTACAACTGGTTCGTCACTAACAGTGTTCTGAATGTGATCATCCAAATAGGATTGGCAAAGTGGAAAGGCGTTAACATTGTGGCTCGGAGAGCAAACGCAAGCGACAACTAGTAAGCTAGCTAAATAGACAGTTAGCTAACTAGCGAGCTTGTTTCAGTGCTCCTGATCGTCTCCCCGTCTTGCAACTCAGTGCAGCGTTTAGGCAAGCAGAAACGCGAGTACCTGTGGCTGAAGAGAGCGTTCAACAAATGTTGTTAATATCGTATTTTTATTAATATTAAATTTTTTAAAAATCACAAAAATGTATTTTCTAAGCAAAAATGTACGTTCAAAAACACGGATTTCCAAATGTTTGCAGAAATTTCATATGCCTGTAATATACAGTACTGATATATGTAACAGACCCTCCAGGATTTCACAGAGTTTTTTTTAATACTGCCGCGGCCTAAAATGTTTCATTTTGTAGGAACGTTTTCACAAAGCTGCAACAAAAGTTGCATTGTTTTAAGGCTTTTTTTCATAGACATTACATTGCCTTATGGTTTTATGAATTTGTAATCACTGTTTTAAGTCTTTTGTTACCCTAACACAAAAAAAGTACAGGATTTCAACAAATCTAACAAAATATGTTTTATTCCCATCTTAAAGTAAACATTTTTGAACATTGACAGCAATTTATCAGCCTCCCCAGATCTTACGGGCCTTTTTTGAGATGCCTGATTGCAGAAATTCTTCCTAAAAATATAATGGAAAGTTCAGATTTTTGTATTGCATCTGTATCTGTAGACATACCCGTGCACAGTTTTGCATGTTTTACGGTTGAAAGTTGATCGCAAACTTTTGTTTATATTACAAGAACTTGTACGTAGTTTACCCGCACTTAGGGTGAGAACATTTGGTAACTTTTGAGAGCAATCTACTGCAGAAGCAGTGATTTTTGTTGTAAATTAGTGAATTATAATTAATAAATGAGTGAAAGAAGGAATTTCTGTCAATGCAAAAAAGGGAGTGAAGATATGGGACGATGCAGGGCGACATTCGATTGGTTAAAATAGTGGTTCGTAAACTTTTTCACCAAGTGCCACCTCAGAAAAGTCTTGGCAAAGTTCCACAATAATGACCAACATTAAAATACAGTAGCGTTGTATGCGTAATTATTCATTAAAAAGCCAGAAGTTTTATTTATCAACTGTCTTTAATACTTTTGTCCACCATTACACAACGTTTGAAGAGTTTACCTGTTTGAATGCAAGATAAAAACACATTCAAATTTTTTTTTTTCTAAAATATCATTTAGTTTATTCAGTTTATTAATTTTTTAACAGATCTTTTTTGCCACGCACATTGAGTGCTAGAAATGACAGAGAAAAACGGTTCTGTTTATGTCCTAATTGTTTATTTTGCCGTCGACAGTTGGCGGATTGTAACAACTTTCATCGAAGGCTAATAAAACTTTTATAAAGGCTCGAGTCACGCCATTACAATATTTATGTAGCAGCATTTGGCATCAATAAGGACCGCTTTATATCGACTTTCAAGCTTTTGTTGCATTAGTACTGTTAAGTTGTGTGGACTCAAGGTGCCTTTATGAGTTGGATGCAAACTCGGTCATGGTTTCTTTATTTTGTCCTCATAAACATGAAATTGATGGCATTGTTAGAAAAGGAAGAATTAATTCACCAAGCATATTTTGAATGCATGGAGTCCTACAGTTGAGCCCTACATTTGAAAATATGAAATGTCCAGAAGTGACTGGTATGGACATTGAATGTAACTATATAAAACAAAATATGAAATATGTATGTTTGTTATGTATGTATGTACATTGTATATACCCTATATTGCCAAAAGTATTTGGCCACCCATCCGAATGATCATAATCATGTGTCCTAATCACTTGGCAGGTGTATAAAATCAAGCACTTAGGCATGGAGACTGTTTCTACAAACATTTGTGAAAGAATGGGCCACACTCAGGAGCTCAGTGATTTCCAGCGTGTAATTGCTATAGGATGCCACCTGTGCAACAAATCGAGCCATGAAATTTCCTGGCTCCTGAATGTTCCAAAGTCAACTGTCGGCTTTATTATAAGAACATGGAAGAGTTTAGAAACAACAGCAAGTCAGCCATTAAGTGGTAGGCCACGTAAACTGACAGAGAAGGGTCAGCGGATGCTGAAGCGCATTGTGCAAAGAGGTCGCCGACTTTCTGCACAGTCAATTGCTACAGAACTCCAAACTTCATGTGATCTTCCACTTAGCCTATATACAATACGCAGAGAGCTGCATGGAATGGGTTTCCATGGCCGAGCTGCTCCATCTAAGCCATGCATCACCAAGTTCAATGCAAAGCATCGGCAGCAGTGGTGTAAAGCACGTCACCACTAGACTCTACAACAGTGGAGACACGTTCTCTGGAGTGATGAATCACACGTTTCCATCTGGCAATCTATGGATGCGTTTGGGTTTGTAGATTGCCATGAGAACAGTACATTTCTGACTGCATTGTGCGGAGTCTGGAATTTGGTGGAGGAGCAATAATGGTGTGGGATTGTTTTTCAGCAGTTGGGCTTGGCCCCTTATTTCCAGTAAAAAGAACTTTGAATGATCCAGGATACCAAAACATTTTGGACAATTCCATGCTCCTAATTTTGGAGCGGGCCTCTTCCACTTCCAACATGTCTGTGCACCAGTGCACAAAGCAAGGTCCATAAAGAAATGGGTGACAGAGTCTGTTGTGGATGGACTTGACTGGCCTGCACAGAGTCCTGACCTGAACCCGATAGAACACCTTTGGGATGAATTAGAACAGAGATTTAGAGCCAGGCCTTTTCGGCCAAATCAGTGTGTGACCTCACCAATGCGCCTTTGGAAGAATGGTCAAAGATTCCTATAAACACACACCGCAACCTTGTGGACAGCCTTCCTAGAAGATTTGAAGCTGTAATAGCTGCAAAAGGTGGACCGACATCATATTAAACCCTTTGGGTTAGGAATGGGATGGCACTTCAAGTTCATATGTGAGTCAATGCAGGTGGCCGAATACTTTTGGCAATATAGTTTTTGTAACATGTCCTGCAAGGGGAGGGGATTGGAATTTGAGCAAATCACCTGGGAGAAAGAACATGTATGGTGAGCTAGTTTGTATTTATTTATTTTCGTAATTGCTTTAAAATAAGCATTAGCTTATTGTAATGTCTTGTACACTGACAATGGGGCTAACAGACTACATTTGAGAGCATTAAGCACATTTTTTGGCGTGCATTGTGGACATTTACATAAGCATTAAGCTAGTTAGGCATCCGTGCAAGAGTTTCAAAGTCACCAAAGAGCCACGAAGTAGTAGTCCTACCGTTCTTTTGCTGTTTTTTCTCTTTCTCGTTCTTGATCGTCTTCCACTTCTGGCTTTCTGAAGGTTAAATACGTTTCATTTTTCCACCGTATTTCGATGCGCCGTCAGCAAAAGCTGAGATTACGTTACCAGTAGTCACGCTCAGACTTGAGGGGGAAGGGGACAGTTGCAGCGACTATCTTTTTAAACGCTTGTATGTTTTGGCAATGTACATCCATCTTCTTCTCCACACTTTTCCCGATGCCCCATTATTTATTTTTGTTTGTTTTAGCCTGTGTGCAGTTTCAATAGAGAAAATCAAATCTCTGTCTGATCGCTGCAAGGAAAAAGAAGCACCATAGGGCTGGACGATTACAGCAAAAATAATAAGTACGATTACTTTCCATGGATATTGTAATCATGATGTTCGTTAATTAAATACAAAAATCCTCACAATTCTTGGTCCAATACATCTTTGGACAATTTTGACTGGTGTTTTTGGTCAACGCATCTTAATTTTGTAAATGTATCAATAAGTGCTTTAAGTACATTATGTTTGTGCAAAGTACTTTTTTGAACATTTTTTTTTGTTGGTTTAGTCAGACTGGATTTGGCACACCGCGATATTATTGTGGGGGGAGGAAGTGTGCTGTGCTGTTGTTCTCAGCCTGACGAGTAAGGAGATGACTTAAGGCTATTAAAAAAAAGAGCGCCTCTCAAACTGTGACCACTGATTGTACATTGATGTTACATACATGATGTCTTTCACAACAACACAAGCAGATGAGATGTGTTGTGGGTGTATGGATTGTTCTTGTTAGCCTCAGCTTCCTAGCTAAGTCACTGTTATAAGTGGCCATCTCGACATTGATTCTTTAGTTCAGGACGTGCCAGTGGAGTATGTCTGCGATAGATGAGCGCTACCGGACACATTATTTTCCCAAACAAATGTTTCTTCTCACAATGACAACATTTCACTTACATTTACGTAAATTTCCCTGATATTAATTTGCGTTTATCAGTGAATTCCGTTTTATCGACTTTATCGTTTAATGTGTCTCTAGAAATCCTATGACTTAATATTTTGTTGAGTTTTATAATTATTGATTAGGCATACTAGTGCTGTGTCAATAAAAAAATAGCAGTCAGGGTGCCATCCCAAACTTTTCGTATTCATTCTTTTTTTTTCCACTCTTCATCTGTTTCACTGAGCTCCGGAATTTGCATGCACGTTTCCCGGCCCTTTTTTTTTCTTCCATTTATTATAATTCATAATAATCGAAATAGAAATTGGATTAATTGTCCAGCCATATTCCTGATTTGGCACTGTGTGCAGTTCGCAGTCCCATTGCTACTTTCAATATGATTTGCGTATTTATGAAGGGCTGACATCTGGAATCAATTCCAAATATATTGCATGCAACAAAGAAATGTGCTTTAGTACTTAAGTACATCTACATTTTAACTTGTGTTTGCCATTTTCCAGATTTGATTGTACATCCGTTTTTAGTAGGAAAGCCACGGAACTCTTTACATGAGGGCCCTGGTCTGCTGGAGAATGAAAAGAAGTAAGAGGAAGGATCCGTGATGCCAACTTTCGGACTTTGTCTTTTATATTTAGCGATTATTTGTCCGGCAACACTTTGCCATCCCAGTGAATTATGTAAATCAAAGGGTGTCCAAAGTGTGGCCTACATGGGGCCCGTTTGCAGAGCAAGGCTCAATTTTTGATGGCAAGGAAGAACAGCAATTGGCATAAAGAGGATAATGATAACAAATTTTAATATTAATACTAATAACAAATAATGCAAAAAAGTGTCTGTTATATACAAATTGTTTTTTCAGCTTCATTAAAACTTTATGTGCTCATGCGTCCTGGCCAATTATTCAAATTAGACCATATCAATAATGTAAAACAACCAATCACATGTTCAAATGAGTCAAATCTGTTCATGAACAGCCTCATATATTTTATTGATGATTTTTTATTCATCCCAAACTAAACCATTCATTTCTTCTTCAACATTTAGCTCAACAGATAAGCACAAGAGCATTTTTATTTTTGAAAGCACAGTATTTGCGCTCCATTTTTCATATTTTAGCACAAAAGAAAGAGTCTAATGGGGGGGGAAAGAATGTCAAATGCATTCCTGAAAGATGCCAAGTGAGCAATGAAGGTAATGTGAAGGTAGAACAATTTGTGTGGAGGGAAAAAAAGACAATCTGAGGATTTGATTGCCGAGGTTAAAATGTTTGGTGTAAGACAGGCGTCTCCAACCTTTTTGGCCACATTGGGTGAAAGAATTTGGCCGAAGAATTGGGCTATCTACCGTATTTTTCGGAGTATAAGTCGCACCTGCCGAAAATGCACAATAAAGAAGGAAAAAAACATATATAAGACGCACTGGAGTGTAACTCGCATTTTGGGGGGAATTTATTTGATAAAAACCAACACCAAGAATAGACATTTGAAAGGCAATTTAAATAGATAAAGAATAGTGAACAACAGGCTGAATAAGTGTACGTTATATGACGTATAAATAACCAACAGAGAAAGTGCCTGGTATGTTAACATAAGATATTATGGTAAGAGTCATTCAAATAACTATTACATATAGAACAAACAATTTACCAAACAATCTGTCACTCCTAATCACTAAATCCCATGAAATCTTTTACGTCTAGTCTCTTATGTGAATGAGCTAAATAATATTATTTGATATTTTACGGTAATGTGTTAATAATCCCACACATAAGTCGCTCCTGAGTATAAGTCGCACACACCCCTGGCCAAACTATGAAAAAAACTGCGACTTATAGTCCGAAAAATATGGTGTATATGTACTGTCTACAGTAAGTATGTATGTGTTTATGAATGTGTGTGTGTGTGTGTATGTGTGTGCGCGTGTATGTGTATATGTTTATATACAATGGGTACAACGAGTATTCAGACCTTTAAATTGTTCATTCTTTGTTTCATTGCAGCCATTTGCTAAAAACTAAAAATATCATTATTGTACACTCAGCACCCCATCTTGACAGAAAAAAATGGAAATGTAGAATACTTGCAAATTTATCAAAAAAGTGAAACTGATCCATCCATCCATCCATCCATCCGTCTTCTTCCGCTTATACGAGGTCGGGTCCTGGGGGCAGCAGCCTAAGCAGGGAAGCCCAGACTTCCCTCTCCCCAGCCACTTCGTCCAGCTCTTCCCGGGGGATCCCGAGGCGTTCCCAGGCTAGCCGGGAGACAGTCTTCGGAACGTGTCCTGGGTCTTCCCCGTGGCCTCCTACCTGTCGGACGTGCCCTAAACACCTCCCGGAGGCGTTCGGGTGGTATCCTTACCTGAGGCCCTAACCACCTCATCTGGTTCCTCCCAAACCACCTCATCTGGCTCCTCTCGATTTTGAGGAGCAGCGGCTTTACTTTGAGCTCCTTCTGGATGGCAGAGCTTCTCACCCTGTCTCTAAGGGAGAGCCCTGGCTGTACTAGCTCAAAAGCATGCTTCTACTCAGTAATGAGCAAAGGGTCTGAATACATAAGACCATTGTATATTTTAGTTGTTCTTTTTTAATAAATTTGCAAAAATGTCTACATTTTTGTTTTTTTACTTCAAGATGGGGTGCCCGTGGAAAAAGTATGTGATCCCCTCGGCTAATGACTTCTCCAAGAGCTAATTGGAGCCAAGACTCAGACAACAAGGAGTCTAATCAATGTGACAAGATCATATGTGTGAGTTAAAGCTGCCTTGCCCTATAAAAACAGACACCTGTGATATGTGTGCAGTTTTCAAGAAGCCTCGCACAAGAGCTCACAGAAGATCTACGATCAAGAATTGTTAACTTGTATAAAGCTGGAAAGGCTTACAAAAGTATCTCTAAAGCCTTGATGTCCATGCGTCCACGGTAAGACAGACAAATGGAGAAAGTTCAGCACTGTTGCTACTCTCCTTAAGCACGGTCGACCTGTAAGGATGACTGTGAGAGCACAGCGCAATGCTCATTGAGGTGAAGAAGAATCCTAGAGTGTCAGCTAAAAACTTACAGAAATATCTGGCACATGCTGACATTACTGTTAACAAATCTCCAATACATAAAACATTGAACAAGAATGAAGTTCATGTGAGGACACCACGGAGGAAGCCATGCTGTCCAAAGAAAACCCATTGCTGCATGTTTGAAGTTTGCAAAAGAGGTCCTGGATGTTCCACAGCACTAATAGCAAAATATTCTGTGGATAGACGAAACCAAAATTGAGTTGTTTGGAAGGAACACACAACTCTATGTGTGGAGGAAAAAAGGCACAGAACAACAACATCCAAACCTCACCCCAACTGTGAAATATGGTGGAGGTGGCATCATGGTTTGGGGCTGCTTTACTGTTTCACAGCTTAGATGGATTGCTTTCATCGATGGAAAAATAAATTCCCAAGTTTATCAATACATTTTATACATTTTAAATCATCTGCCCGCCAACTGAAGCTCAACAGAGGAGGGGTAATGCGACAGGACATTGACCCGGAGCATAGAAGTAAATCAACAACAGAATGGCTTCAACGAAAGAAAATACGCCTTCTGGAGTGGCGCAGTCAGAGTCCTGACCTCAACCTGATTGAGATGCTTTGACATGACCTTAAGAGAGCGATTCACACCAGACATCCCAATAAAATTGCTGCACCGAAACAGTTTTATGAAGAGGAATGTTCCAAAATTCCTCCTGACCGTTGTGCAGGTTTGATCTGCAACTACAGGAATTCGTTTAGTTGAGGTTATTGCTGCCAAATGAGGGTAAACCAGTAACTAAATACAAGGGTTCACATAATTTTTCCACCCTGCACTGTGAATGTTTACATGTTGTGTTGAATAAAAAGATGAAAACTTATATTTTTGTGCAGACGTATATTAGTTTACGCAGACTGTGTTTGTTTATTGTGGTGACTTTGATGAAGAGCATAAAACATTTTATCCCTAATTTATGCAGAAATACAAGTATTTTTTGATTGATTGAAACTTTTATTAGTAGATTGCACAGTACAGTACATATTCCGTACAATTGACCACTAAATGGTAACACCCGAATAGGTTTTTCAACTTGTTTAAGTCGGGGTCCACGCTAATCAATTCATGGTAGTAATACCAAAGGGTTCACATACTTTTTCTTTCAACTGTGTATATACTGTATATAATATACGTATATACAGTTAGTATATGATAGATTTTTTTCTGGTCCTGTCCCGACAATTTACCCCTTTGTATTCTTTTATAATCAATTTATTCTTCTTTCTATCCCCTCCTGCTCCGGTCCAATTGCATCAAACTCTAAATATATCCAAACATTAATAAAGTCAAATACAAATAAAGCAACACGAGGATACCACAGTTATTTTTCTGTAGAGTAAATCTTTACAGCAGATATGGGCATAAACATCACCAATATGATTCGCCTGAACAGCTAAACAGGACAGATTTGAAAAAATAACAAATAATTTGAGACGTACTGCGGGTCAGATTATGGACAATGGTGGGTCAAATTTGGCCCAGCGGCTGTAATTTTGGGACACCTGGTGTAAGCAGAAGGCAGCAACTACCCACAAGAAAACACACACACATACACACACACACACACACACACACACACACACACACACACACACACACACACACACACACACACACACACACACACACACACACACACACAAACACTTGATTTGGGTCGTTCCAGTGAGGGACAGCTTGATCTAGAATTGTCAAAGCATCATGGGGATTTTATTTTTAAGATAACCTTGCAGTAGTGGGCACTTGCACACATAAATACTGCGTGATTCTCATTTTTTTGTTATGATTGTATGTATTTGTCGCTGCTCAATGCCATTGGAACATTGTTTAATTTAGCTATTGAATTGTTTAATAACATTACATGTTTGTTGCATGTTAGCATGTTTTCAAAGGGCAAATACATTGAATACAAATAAGTGTTTTTCTTTTTTTCTGCAGGCCTGAGACTGACGTCACCGCTTCCTTGCATGATCAGGTGGACAAACTTGAGAAACACCTCAGGTAGAGTCACACTGTCCTCCTAATGGTCTACCATCTACTCCTCCTTCATCCCCCTCAAGTTCTGAAAGATGAGAATAAGATAGTTTCATCTGAAGAGATTGTATTGTTTATATACGATGTTTGGTTTCAGTGTGGCGGAGGTGCTTGAGAAACATGGCCTACAGAAGCCCATCTCCTACGTGAGGAACAGTCAGAACAGCAAAGAGGAAGCCAACGAACTTATGGTCAAACTGTGTCGGCATACGGGACGCAAGTAAGAACAGACACACACGTGCCCTTGAACACAACACTAAACCCCAGGTAGTGTGAAATGAAATGTGATGAATATTCTTTTGTGGTGCTTTATGGTCAGGAACCCTCCAGTGGGCGAGACTGTGTGGAGAGGTCTGCTGCAGGATCTGCTGGACATGCAGCAGAACGTCTATGTCTGTTTAAAAGCTGAGACCTGCCACCAGGTACCAATAAAGAAAGAAGAAACCCTTCCTTTGATAATTTAATTTAATTTAATTTAATCTGATATAAATATCACAATGATATTTATGAAATTAGATTAATACATTGATTACATTAGATTATATGAAATTAGATTGCATTATATGGCCTTCTAAGCACATGTTTACCCAAAGTAATTAAAAAAAGATGTTGTTATTTGTAACAAAAGCCTTAAAATAGGTTTTTGTGCTGCCACCACGAGGCTACTTTTTGCCACAAAGGAACCCAGCACATATGTCCTGGTTGACACTGTACAATATGTACAGCATATGTATATTTAATTTAAAGTCGTAATAGTTACAGGTTGACTTTTTTCACACAGTTATATGGAAGTTAATTGTGACAGTTTTAAGTAGAAAGGTTTTCGTGATGGCCATAATTTGACCCAGGAATCGATCAAGTAACATCAAGTAATATACATTCATTAATTCCTATGGGAAATGCAGGTTTAGGAAAAATGAAGTGTTTAATACCAGTACATCACATTGAAAGTGGAATTGTTTTAAAAATGGTGTTGCTTTGTCTTCCTTTGGTTTTTATATACATGTATATTTTCAACATAAGGGAACTTCTTTTGTCATGTGGAAATGAACAGTATATAAAGTATACCAGGGGTCACCAACGCGGTGCCCACGGGCACCAGGTAGCCCGTAAGGACCAGATGAGTAGCCCACTGGCCTGTTCTAAAAATAGCTCAAATAGCTGCACTTACCAGTGAGCCTCTATTTTTTAAATTGTATTTATTTATCAGCAAGCTGGTCTTGCTTTGCTCGACATTTTTAATTCTAAGAGAGACAAAACTCAAATAAAATTTGAAAATCCTGGGAAAATATTTTAAAGACTTGGTCTTCACTTGTTGGAATAAATTCATTTATTTTTTTAACTTTGCTTCTTAGAACTTTCAGAAAGACAATTTTAGAGAAAAAAAATACAACCTTAAAAATAATTTGGGGATTTTTAAACACATATACCTTTTTACCTTTTAAATTCCTTCCTCTTCTTTCCTGACAATTTAATTCAATTTTCAAGTATTTTTTTTTTATTGTAAAGAATAATAAATACATTTCAATTTAATTCTTCATTTTAGCTTCTGTTATTTCGACGAAGAATATTTGTGAAATATTTCTTCAAATTTATTATGATTAAAATTCCCCAAAAATATTCTTGGCAAATCTAGAAAATCTGTAGAATCAAATTTAAATCTTATTTCAAAGTCTTTTAAATTTCTTGAAAATTTTTTGTTCTGGAAAATCTCAAAGAAATAATGATTTGTCTTCGTTAGAAATATAGCCTGGTCCAATTTGTTACATATTCTAACAAAGTGCAGATTGGATTTTATCCTATTTAAAACATGGCATCAAAATTATGAAATTCATCTTAATCAGGAAAAATTACTAATGATGTTCCATAAATTCTTATTTAAATTTTTTCAAAAAGATTCGAATTAGCTAGTTTTTTTCTTCATTTTTTTCGGTATAATTTTGAATTTTAAATAGTCAAAATTGAAGATAAACTATGTTCCAAAATTCTATTTTCATTTTTTTCGTGTTTTCTCTTCTTTTAAACTGTTCAATTAAGTGTTTTTTTCATCATTTATTCTATACAAAAAACCTTCCCTTAAAGGAAAAAAAATGTACCACGGAATGACAGACAAAAATACAAATTTTTTAAATGTATATAGATTTATTTATTAAAGGTGAATTGAGCAAATGGGCTATTTCTGGCAATTTATTTAAGTGTGTATCAAACTGGTAGCCCTTCGCATTAATCAGTACCCAAGAAGTAGCTCTTGGTTTCAAAAAGGTTGGTGACCTAAAGTATATTATATAATGATTTTTGCACGTTAACACATTGTTTTTGTAGGCCATTTGGCAAATTACATTCCATTCCATTGAGGTATATTACATCTCATTACATGAAAACATTTTTAATGATTGCTGCAGATATTTGTTCAGTCCCTGCTGTGCTCGAGCCGGCTGGAGAACGTGCGCCTAGCCGGACAGTTGATGCACTGCTCCAAGGTATTTCAATGCAACACCTATTACCTTAGAGAATATTTGAAAGATTCTCATCTATCGGCTTTTCCAGGTGAGCCAAGACGTGCCCGTCAGCCTGTCCTTCCGCGGTAAAGGCTTTGCCATGAAAGTAGCCTACGACAGCAGCGTGGAGCTGGTGCTGGCTGCCGCGAGAGAGTACTTCAACTCCTCCACCACACTGACAGACTCTTGCATGGGCCTGGCAAGGTAAAGAACCACAACCAATGCATGCTAATGACAAAACTATGGAAGGTATAGCATAGAATATTTGAATTAGACCTCAGAGGAGTGAACTGTCTTAACCTAACCTTCTGTTCTGAATAGAGAAGTGGGTCATTCCTTAATTTATTACAACTAATTTACACACACCGCTTGACACCCTGTGAAAACATCATGCATTTAAAGTCTCCTGCTGTGTTTGTGTGTACATTGCTATCTGCTGGATTGTGTTTGAAATCTTTGGACACATGGACACTTTCCTGAGCCTTTTCCTGTGCCCTTTGGTTTGATATAACTTAGCCACACGCAAAAACACACATTGACTTAAAGTATATTTAAGTATATCAGCATCGCTATTTCTCATTGAGTTCACCTTAAACATTAATTGGCGGGTAATGCCCTGGCGTTGCAAAAAAGATCATATCAATTTGTAGCATTCAGTCAAATAAAGATGTACCTTATTTTGCGGACTATAAGGCGCACTTTAAGTCCTTTTTTTTCCTTAAAACTCTACAGTGCGCCTTATAACCCGATGCACCTAATAGAGGGAAAAATTCTGGTTTTGCTTACCGACCCCAAAGCAATTTTTTTTGGTACATGGTGAAATGATAAGTGTGGCCAATAGACAGCAGTCAAACATAGGATATTTGTGTAGACTGCAATATGATGGCAACATGACTCATGTAAGCACCAACATTTTATATGTTCCATTGAAAATATAGAACATTACACATGGCGCTCAAAAATATATCAAAATGTTTTAGTACGACTTTGGTAAGCTATGAAGCCGCACTGCTTGATGGATTGTCGGCGCACTAAACATGCCAGTATTATTATGGTGTGCATATAAAGTAATATATAATTTCTGGTGTTTTCCATCCATCCATTTCCTACCGCTTATTCCCTTTGGGGTTGCGGGGGGCGCTGGTGCCTATCTCAGCTACCTTTTCTTACCCTCTGGTACCTGCTGATCTGTGTTTGGGTTCTGCATAAATCCTGAAAAATTGCGCGGATCCGCCTTTGTAGTCCGTCGCGACACCGTAGTAGATAAGCTTTTTTTCTCTATTTTCTTGTTATGAGACATTCATCCTCCATTGTTGCCATTTCTACTATAAAGTAGTGTAAAGTTCTTACTTATATCTGTCAGTAAACTCGCCACGAAAGTGCTAAAACATACCGGTGTAGTGAATTTACATTATTAACTTTGGTTATTAGAGAGTTCCGGTCAGACGTTTTTTTAAGTGACACATTTCCGGCCTTGTTGTTTCCGGATGAGGAGATGCTGCTCCTTGTTTGATTGAAGTAAAGTCTGAATGTCATTAAAACAGTTAGGTCCATCTTTTGACACTTCCTCCACAACCGTCCTTGCACGCTACACCACTACAACAAAGATGAGGCAGAAAAGAAGCTGCCGAAGGTGAGCGACGTAAATAAGACCACCCACAAAACGGTGCATCCTGAAGCGACTGTCAGAAAGCGGCTTGAAGATGATCTGTAAAACATAATCTATGCAACATTTTGACCAAATAACCACAATTGCATGTTATGTAGACCAGTGGTCCCCAAACTTTTTGTATCCGCGGACCGGTCAACGCGTAATAATTTGTCCCGTGGCCCGGCGGGACAAATTGATTTAATTAAAAAATATATATATTTATTATTTTTTTTTTAAAAATAAAAATGAATAAAAAATTATTCTGCGGCCCGGTACCAATCGGTGGTTGGGGACCACTGATGTAGACCACAAGGAAGTGTTTCACGTTTAGAAAAAAATAAATAATATGACTCCTTTAATGCGCCCTATAATCCGGTGGGCCTTTTATATGAAAACAGATCAAAAATAGACCATTCATCGACCACGCACCTTATTATCCGGTGCGCCCAATGGTCCAGAGAATACGGTACAGTGATGCACCATGTTGACCCAATTATGAGCCAATCCTGAAAATAGGACCCCTTTTACAAGATTAATTTGCAAGAAAATACTACATTTTTTAAATGTTAAAATCAATGAAAAGGAAACATATATTTTGTATCTGCTCAAACAGTTAATGGTTCATTTCTCACCATTATCTTGAAATTAGCATCTTCATTTGGTTATTTCCTAATTTGCCAAATGTTGCCTTGAGTGACAGGAAGAAAGCTCAGAATAGCAGACTTTTTTCAGATATATATATTCAGGTCAGTATGGTATTAGCAAGCAAGGCTGTAACTACCATTAAGGACACCGAGGTCATGTCCTCTGTATTTTTTTAAGTGACAAGAAAAAGAATATATAACTGACTGCAAATACACTTTGTGTGAGACATTGTGTGCGCTGTACATCACCATGCGGTAGATCATTCTCTCTCAATATACAATCTTTGGTCATACAGCTGAACCCGCTACAACTCCAGACAACAACGTAAAACAATGAAGTCCACTTTTACTTTAAACATCATCTGATCCAAAATGTGCTGTCAACATAACATTGACATTCAATTGTACTGATGTTACTAATGTTGGTTTCACCAGAATGAAATTGACGTGGAAAGCCGTCAGTATAATACTCTCACGTCAGTCAGGTGCCGCCCCGCTCTACATGCAGAACACAGGCTGTACGTAGAGATTTGTTATCCGTGAGGTGGTGGTGTTTTCTGTGAAGAAGTGCATGTCGTATTCCTGTACATGACTTGCTCTGTCACGATTAGAATTTTAAAAAACATTTCTCCTGTCGTTTCCTTTGGCCCTTGTGGCATGTGTGACAAGGACATGCACTTTAAGCAGAAGGTTGGGAGTTCAAATCAATGTCCGAGTTTAAATACCTGCTCAGTGGTTAGAGTGTCCGCCCTGAGATCGGTAGGTCGTGAGTTCAAACCTTTGGTATGACCGGCTGAGTCATACCAAAGACTATAAAAATGTGACCCAGCTTGGCACTCAGCATCAAGGGTTGGAATTGGGTGTGAAATCACCACCGCTGCTGCTCACTGCTCCCCTCACCTCCCACGGGGTGAGGGTGATGGGTCAAATGCAGAGGATAATCTCACCACACCTAGTGTGTGTGTGACAATCATTGGTCATTGGTTGATGGTGATTTTTTTAAATTATGCTTAACCCCATGATTTCTGCCTTTCAAAGCCCCCCTTGCACCACCGATTTTTTACCTCGGTATATGTCAAATCCTGGTTACAGCCCTGTTAGCAAGCCTGAGTTAACCTCAATTACTTTTCTTTTTTACCTCTGCCAAGATGGGGGAAAAAAGGAAGTTATGTTTCGATCGCTAGTTGCTGTTTAGCAGGATTACCCTAAATGCTCTTATTATAAACCAATGTGTTATTGGAGAAATGCTGCAGATTAAGGAATTTTATTGTTGCCTTGTACTTTTTGCCTGTTACGGCCTGCTTGCATTTGGATCAAGTGGGGCATTGACCCTCCAGATCCATCAGATAGGGCCGCGGTGAAAATAGCCTGCAGTATAGAATGCGGTCACACTTGAGCCAGATAGCAGCTGTTATACTGTGCAAAAACCGCACATTCTGAACTAACAAAGTCATTACATTTAATGGTAATGTGTGCACGGTCTTTGGTTCCTGGCTTTTAAAGGCAGTGACTTTGTGTGCTTTTTGCAAAAAAAAAAGTTTATTTTGACTTTCTGTTAGGAAATAGTTTGTTTTCTTTGTCTAGCAAAAAGACTGTGTCATCACTGAACAAGGGCTAGTTGTCCTCAAGCACCCATATTACCTACTGCCGCTGACGTCAGTTCTCTTCTCAATAGAAGCAATAAGCTGTTGTTTCATGTGGGATTTGGGCTTTTAATCATTTGGTTTCTTTCCCCTGTCTTCTCCCTCAATCTCCTCTGTATTAATGTCTGTGTAATTATGTGATGAATATTAAACAAGAGCGTACGATTTTTATATCCAGACACAGAGTGGAGTGTTTCATAAATAAGCAAAGTGATGTGCTGGCGTATTACTGAATGGTAATACGCTTGAATTAACAATTGGTTTGACCATAATGGAGTGTCCCATTAGCTAAGTGTTAGTGGTGTTCCTCAGGACGTGTCTCCAGCTAATCACCGACTGTCCTCCGGCCGTCCAAGATGAGCTTGACCTCATCAGTGCCATCAGCCAGCTGGAGGACTTCAGTGTAAACGTCTTGCCTCTGCAAGGTAACCACTCATTCATCCACCCATCCATCCATCCATCCATTTACCACCGCTTATTCCCTTCGGGGACTCGGTGGGTGCTGGAGCTTATGTCAGCTACAATCAGGCGTAAAGCGAGGTACACCCTGGACAAGTCGCCACCTCATCACTCATTCAATAAAAAATTATCAAAATAATAAATGCGTCACTGACCCACCATAAGTGTATGTACAATTCAACTATATTTATACAGCTCTATATTTTTATATTCAGGCTCTAACTAATAAATATACAGTAAATCCAGAATTAGAGGAATGTTTATACATTGTAAATGATATGTGTTATTAGGTATATCACAATGCACATGTTTTTTTTTTTTATGTGAATGAGCCTTATTTGATGATGATACCATAAGGTGTCGCTGAATCCCATTTCTGAAAAACTTTGCGTGAGCTCTACAAGTGGTTGAAAGAGTGTGTAAAAATATGCAGCCTTTTCTGAATATAATTATTCCATAAATATGTACATTTGCGGTGAAAGTTATTTACACACATATCAGCCCTGCTAACACAACATTTTTGTACGCAGTAATATTTATGAATCCCATCGTCGGCCAGAAAAAAAAAACGCCATATCAATAGAGATCAGTGTTTATTTGTATTTTGTTCGTATTTGTAAACATATTTTTTGTTCCCTTTATGTCTTTCCTACAGCGTCCATAAAAATACATTAACATGCTTCATGGCCAACTATGAAAATTAGATAATGATGCCATTTAAACTCTCGGATGTCCGTCACTTGTTTGCGCCACTTTATATGAATATAAATTTACAGAAGACAGCTGCGTAAAAAAAAAAAAGGCAGGCTTTGCTACACATCTTGAAATAAAGCCGCTGTCCGGCAGTCAGCTCAGCTCCAGATGTGGGGGCTGTTTAAACACTTAGTTTTTCTTTAGGGAATATGCCAACCAAGCATGATGTTGCTGTTCAAATCTTACAATAATGCTTTCTTTTAAGTATTATCCAGTAGCTCAGATTTTGGTGTATTTATATTACCTAACAGAATCGATGTTGTTTGATACAGCAAATACAACACTTTTTTTTAAATCTCAATATTAAGTATTTTTACAAAGATTCGAGATTTTAAGAGGAACTGCCTTTTTTTGGGGAATTTTGCTCATTATTCACGACACATGCATTCTAAAATCAGCTAACAATGAAGCCAAAGGGAGTTAAACACCTCAAAAAGACCTTCATCAACATTTTACATGGGATGCTGTAAATGTGTCATGAGTAACAGATACATTCATAATAACATGTAACAATGTATTTTGTTAATTCCAAACATGACAAACTTCATGGGAGCCATCAAAGACTACAAATGATGAACCAGAACCTTATATGATGAACCTGATTATAAAGAGGATGAGCTACAAGTTATAAAAGCTATGTGTTAAACATATCAATCAAAGCATTATGTAGCAATATTAATGCTAAAAAAGAAATACAAACTATGAACATCATAAAACAATCACCTCAAGTTGAGCTTATTTTTTCCTTGTCTTTCTCGCGATCTCTAGTTATAGGTTGAATGTCAAGATGACCAACTTCTCGGTTGATGGCCACAACCTTTTTTAATCCAGAATTAATTTAAAGGCCCTCTGTGAGGAGATCACGCCACCACTAAATATTTTTGTCTGCGTTAGCGCTTATAATAACAATATCGCTAATATTTGATTAATATTTGAGTCACGAGATGTAAATGGAGTATAGTGGCCGGGGTTTTTAAACATTTTTTTAGCAGGATTTATGTGCGGAATAGTGCATCGTTAGCCACATTTTTACTTGCTGTATTTTACGACTTAGAATGCATAAAAAATAAAAAAATGTGTTCCTGTCTGTAAAGGGATTTGGAATGATAGGCAAAAATCCAGAATAGTGCAGTTCTCCTTTAAGCTCACTTAGATGTCATAGACGTTGGTTTTTGCAGTGTGATAGCGTGGTCTCTCAGCTGTGTGGCAAGTGCAAACCACAGTACAGCTCACGTCTTTCTGCTCCATCAGTAAACAGCCACTCGCCAGCGTTAAAGTAAGGCTGGAATGAGCCTCCCCTCTGAACCAAGACCTTGTTTTTCTCCCAAGACCCTACCTACGCCCCATTTCCCCACCTCCAGTGCCCTCATCAAACTGAGCTGCCGGCATCGAGCGCAGTGACAGACTTGTAATAAAACACATTTCCTCTTTTTTTTTAGACATCCTAAAAGCTGAATAAAAGGTTGTTGGTTTATAATTATCACAGCTGAGAGCCACACTATTGTACTTTCTGTTCACCTGCACTCCTTCAAGGATGTGAGTACAGTATTCACAAAATAATTTAATTAAGAATTTTGAAATGAAAGGCTTTGATAATAGATCAGTTCTTTTACCAGATTTTTTTTTGTATTCACTCTAAGATAACACAGAGGAGTGAAGGCTTAGGGAGAGCGTAGGAGTTGGTACTGTAATTTAGTACTTTTTTATGTCCTGAATTCCGTCGGTACTACCTGGTATCGATTCACTAAAATCAAACAGTGTCATATTTAGATACCTTTGTTGCAAATGACGTCACTTCTGTTTGCAGTTTTGACCGACTCAAACACTTGACGGGCAAAAAAGTTCATTAAAATTCCTTTAGGTAATCATGCAAGTTCATGTACAAGTATGCCTGAAAATACTCAGATTTAAAGTAAGGCTCCACTTTTTAGCCCTATGCTAATATACATTGGATTTGCCATAGACATGCTACTGATTAGCATTAGCTGTTTTATATGGTGATTTCAACAAACTATGCCTACAACTAACCACAATAAAGGTGTGCGTTACAATTAAATGATGTTAAAGCCTATTACTTGCAAATGAGGCTTAGAAGTGTAACAAACCATGATATAACAACAGGACAACAGCTATCCTTATCAGCTCACTGGTAAATGATAAATACAAAATATTGATTTTACTATTAAATAGATTATTATTCATCAAAACATGAACACACACACAATTTTAGAAAGTTGACAGTTGAGTACCGGAATCAATTCCTACGAAGGTACTGTACCTTATTAATTAAAATGTGGGAGGTACCCATCTCATAGAAGTCGCTTTTTCATATGGTCTTTTTAAAAAAATATATATTTTAAAACAATGTTCTTAATTTGAAGCAATTGTTGTGTTACAATAAGTACAGTTAAACCACAAATAGCAAAGGGGTTCTTAGCAAACATGGTAATATGATTCTTTGTTTCCATTGATTTGTATTTATTGTATCAACAGCTTTTGCATTCAACAGCATGAAAAACGCTCCAAACTTTTGACTTCTGCTAATGCACGTAATGATTTCTAAACCTTTTTTTGTTCTGTAGAATCATTTTTATTGAAGATTCACACATTCACCGACCACATCATATATACAGAACAGGCCAAAAGTTTGGACACACCTTCTCATTAAATGCATTTTCCTTATTTTCATGACTATTTACATTGTAGATTGTCACTGGAGGCATCAAATCTATAAATGAACACATGTGGAGTTATGTATTTAAAAAAAAAAGTGAAATAACTGAAAACATGTTTCATATTCTAGGTTCTTCAAAACAGCCACCCTTTGCTCTGATCACTGTTTTGCACACTCTTTGCATCCTCTCAATGAGCTTCAAGAGGTAGTCACCTGAAAGAGTTTTCACTTCACAGGTGTCATAGTTTTGATGCCTTCAGTGACAATCTACAATCTAAATAGTCATGAAAATAAAGAACACACATGGAAATGAGAAGGTGTGTCCAAACCTTTGGCCTGTACTATACGTGAACATGTATATAATTTGTACACTGTATATAATTATTGCCCACAATATTATCCGCGTCTACGTATACAGTACCTGCACATCTTTTTGCACTGAACTGATTATACTGAGGGATTTGTCTGCATAATAGAAATACCAGAAAATGCCTTCGGTGGGCGTTAGTATCTTTGTGAAGGATTACAGCTCCTATTTGGGCCCTGGTTTGATTGTGCAGCTGTATCTGCACTTGTAAGTGGTAACAGATACATTACTCTTCAGTATGTTACCTTTTCTGACACTAACTTCAACGCTCTCTTCCTCTTCCTCTTGTCCCTGCAGTGCGTCTGCGCTCAGACCGTCTGTCTCTCATCGAGGAGTGCATCGCCCACTGCTCCACCGCCTACAAGCAGTCCAACACTCTACTGAGTCTGGCTTCTCTGCTGCGAGTGGCAGGTACCAACACAGGCGGTGAAGCGTTGCATTTGATTTATTTGAACTTCCTTCGAGGGCCAAAAGATCCTGGTGGCATTTTGTTCGCAACGTCGCTCACCACCACAGGCAGCGGGAGATAAGAAGAGGCATAAACATATTTTTGAATAAATAACTGCATCTTCTGAAGGGTTTTTACCTCTGAGACCGTGGCGGTAAATTTTTCATGCAGGTATCACTTCAGCGCCGCCGCCACAAAAAGCCTGGAGGGTGGTTGGCTTCCTACCTCTGGTTTATGGAAAGGCTTAAGTAAGGTGGTTTTAGTCTGAGAGGAGTGGCTAATTATAATACTCTAATTTAGAATTATTTTGTGCTGACTGAAGGAAGGAGCACAAAAGCTTCTGTGCATCAACGGCCAGTCTTGTTCGCAGAAACAAGCTTTTTTTCTTAAAAACTGATTTTTTTTAATAAAGTCTGGCTTTGTGTTGATTGTGCATCAAACACAGGTCACTGTTTTATTGGTCTTACATTGAAATTTTGCATAGCTGTAACAGTATGTGAGAGCTCAACCTGCCCTCACAAGCACTGCCGATAACCCTTGAAGCAGATGGCTCATCTGAGAAACGTTGGAAAATAAAAATAATACAACTTGTAAAATAGTAAGAACCTTGAGTAGAGATAAAGAATGAAATACAGGTTAAAATAATTAATTCCAGGTAAAAGCCAAATCAAATGGATGGGTCTTAAACCCGCTCTTAAAAACATGAAAGTTTTCCGCAGCCCTGAGGTCCTCAGACAAGCTGTCCTCAGACAAGCTGTTCCAAGCTGGAAAGATGCCATCCTGTGACTTTGTGTCCTGACTTTTGGATTAATTAGAAGATGAGTGCTGGAGGATCTCAGTACCTGGGAAAGCTCATAGGGTAAAAACAAATCTGATAGATAAGAAGGCCCGATACCATAAAAACTTTTGTTAACCATAGGAAGAACCTTATAATTGATCCTGAAACACAAGAGGAGCCAATGCAGAGATTTCAAAACTGGTGTAGTGTGAGCCCGCCTTCTGGTCTTCGTCATGACACATGCCGCTGAATTTTGGAGTAATTGCAAAGGTACAATAACCTTTTTAAGTAGATTGATGATTGCAATTAATTTGAGTTCGACCACGGTGATCAGCTGTCAGCATTATTGCCTCGATCAAAAATGACGGAAATGTCTGTTAGAAGATAGCACAGCAGTAAACAGTAGGGATTGGTATTATAATGCACGGAACAATCCGCCTTTCTTGACTGTAATCCTGTGTGTGTCTGTTAATGTGCGTGTGTTTATGTACGTGTTTTCTGTATTTGTGTGAAAGTGTTTGTGTCATGTGTCGCGGCCATCCTGTTCAACTGTCGCCAAAGTCTGCCTCGTCACGACGTAATTAATGTTCAATTAGCGTTGTGCCTCTTCCCTCTCACAGAGTTGGAAGAGCATCCCAGAAGAATAAATTAAAGAAATATGACTAAGACTGGCATGGAAATTAAAACATAACATTCATTGAGAAGGAGCAGCGACTTCAGTGACAGACTTTAGTCTCAATGCAGGACAACGGTAATCGTGCCCAGAATGTGGACTCGCAGTCAGGCAGAGAATGTATTTGTGACTGAACTAATGTATTGGTCCCAACCGAGAGAATAAACACACCTACTAATTTATCCTGAAAAAGGCATTTTATATATAAATATTTTTAATCAGACTTTTTATTTAAGTGTCTGCAAAGATTCAACTCCTCTGATATAGCATATACTACTAAAAAGCTCTGCAGAAAGACACTTTGTGTATTCAAATCATGTTTGAGTTTTTGGGTGAAAACATTTTTTTCCTGAAATAATCATTAAACTTATTTTTTGTCTTGGTACACATTATTTTACAGTTTCGTCCATTCCATTTAAAGCTGCACTTTAACATACTTTTTAGAAAATAGAGGATACAGTAGTTGGGCTTAATAAAACCTCCACAATCTTGGTCACCACTTGTTTGCCAAAGCACAGGTGGGAAGCAAAGATGTATACAAGTCACTAAAGAATATGACTAATTATTTACCATTTGAAAGTGTTATTTAGGAAATGGCAACTTGAAATAAAATTCTTATAGTATTCAGTACACCAATGATAATTTGTTTAGTGCAGAATGAAGTTTGTGAAGACGAGCAAAATAACTAAATACTTCTTAGAGGAAAAAAACGAGGCCCTAAAACCGAGGTACAAAGCGTATCGTGGGTTACCTGTACTGTTGCACGGGTATAGATAAGAACAAAATGACAATTGTCAGCTGTTAGTAGGGCTGCGAATCTTTGGGTGTCCCACGATTCGATTCAATATCGGTTCTTGGAGTTGCGATTCGATTATAAATTGTTTTTTTTTTCGATTCAACGTGATTCTCGATTCAAAAACGATAATTTTACGATTCAAAACGATTCTGTATTCATTCAATACATTGGATTTCAGCAGGATCTACCCCAGTCTGCTGACATGCTACCAGAGTAGTAGATTTTTTTTAAAAAGCTCTTATAATTGTAAAGGACAATGTTTTATCAACTGATTGCAATAATGTAAATTTGTTTTAACTATTAAACGAATCAAAAATATGACTTATTTTATCTTTGTGAAAACATTGAACACAGTGTGTTGTCAAGCTTATGAGATGCGATGCAAGTGTAAGCCACTGTGACACACTATTGTTCTTTTTTTTTTTTTCTTTATAAATGTCTAATGATAATGTCAATGAGGGATTTTTAATCACTGCTATGCTGAAATTATGACTAATATTGATACTGTTGTTGATAATATTCATTTTTGTTTCACTACTTTTGGTTTGTTCTGTGTCGTGTTTGTGTCTCCTCTCAATAGCTCTGTTTATTGCAGTTCTGAGTGTTGCTGGGTCAGGTTTGGTTTTGGAATTAGATTGCATGGTTATGGTGTTGCTGTGCAGTGGTTTGTTAGATTGATAAAAAAAAAAAAATAATAATAATAATTTTTAAAAAAAATATTCGATTTAAAAAAAAAAAGATAATCGATTCTGAATCCCACAACATGAGAATCTCGATTCAAATTCCAATCGATTTTTTCCCACACCCCTAGCTGTTAGCATGTATTACCTTGATCAAACATGATGTAATTGTCTGTTACAAGATAATGCAGTAGTGATGTGGTACTCGATATAGTCCTGGACGGGACAATCCGCCTTTAATAAAAATAAAATAAAAAATGTGATATTAATCGAGCTCGGATGATATGAAAAAATTAATAGTGATCATTTTGTTTGACAAATTGCCCAACCCAACCCTCAAGGCACCTTAGAGTACCAATCATTTGACTATTGATTTATCGTTTTAAAGTTAATTGTATAAAACCATGATTTATTATAACAAAAATGAAATTGACACTATTTCCACATCCACATTCACCCATTTATACACACATTCACACACTGATAGCAAAAGCTGCTTTGCAAGGCCCCATCAGGAGCAAGGGTGAAGTGTTTTGCCCAAGGACACTACGGACGTGATGAGGATGGTGGAAGCTGGGGATCGCACCAGGAACCCTCAGTCATCTCATAGAGAATATTTATGCTGTTAGATGCAAAACAATAATGCATACATTGGGGTGTACAAAACTGAAGTGTATGTGGACATGGCTTAGTTGTAGATATTATATATTAATTCCAATCTTTGGTTGTTTATTTAATGCTGTTATGAAAGGGACCATTTTGGAACCGAAGGGTGAAAAGTGTAACTCTACATTTTAATGTAAACTCATTAAATATTGTTTTTAAGATGACTAAGTAACTAAAAAATGTCAGAGAAAAAAGACAAATTACTAAAACAACTGCAACAACCTCTAACCTCTAATTTCTGTCTTGTATATATAGTCTTATCTTCATTTGTGTTTGTGTCCTCTTTGTCGTCTTGGTCGTGGTCTTGCCATTGGACATGAGACGCTGCATGAATGTTAACACCGAAAGCAATCCCAGCTGCACTCATATCATAGTGGAAATGATTCCCCCATTTAGCGAGACGCTCTTTCTCAATATTTAATTCCTCCCTTGCGGAGATGAAGAGCCACTGCAATAACCTCATTTACGGCGGATGGCGATTAATATTCCGCCGCCTCCTGCCCCCGCCGCCGCTAATACGCCAGGACGTTTCAACCTTCCGTTCCCGTGAGAAGTTGGAAAAGAGATTTATTAAGACAGATGTTAGATGTGATAAACAGGATTAGGAGATTTGCTGTTTAGGGTGTCTTGACGGATGAGGTTGACATTTATCAAGAGAAAACGAATATCATTTTTAAAACAACATTTGTGTGTGTGTGTGTGTGTGTGTGTGTGTGTGTGTGTGTGTGTGTGTGCGCGTGTGTGCGCGTGTGTGTGTGTGTGTGTGTGTGTGTTTGCGTGCGTGCGTGTGTTTCAAGGGGATGATGAGGCCGCACGCAAAGGGCAGGTGTTGACCCTGCTAGCGGAGCAAGCCCTCCAGTATCTGGACTTCAAGGCTGCTTACATTCACTGTCAGGACCTCATGGCTGCAGGTATGTTGTTAGCCTAACACTGACATGATGACACCCTCTCACTAACACAGTGGAAGTTGTGTTTACCTTTCAGTACCATGGAGGATTTGTTTGTTCATACCTGTACTTCTTGAGGGACAGTACAATAGAAAATGAACTTGGATATAGTTTAGAGTAGTCAGTGTACAGCATGCATGGCAGTATAGAGAGTTGCTATTAATTGTTATCTAGCACTGCCTTAATGCTCTTGGACAAGGGTTAACCAGAGGTGCACAGGTTGTTGCTAAAATTCTCTTCCTCTACTCCAGAGGTTTCTAACTCAATTTACCTGTGGGCCACTGGATGCAGAGTCTGGGTGAGGCTGGGCCGCGGGAAAATTTTTCTTTAAAAAAATCATACAGTAGTACAGTTGGCACAGTACAGTAAACTGACAGTTATTATTTAAACATTTAACATTTGACATTTCAAACAATTTTGAACAGAGATAGTTCATGCACATTCAGATACATTTTTCAAAATTTCAATTTAAAAAAATTTGGTCTGGGGCCGGACTGTATATATGCGCACAAATTGACTAAAAGAGCACGCACTTGGCGCGATAATGTCATGTTGTCGATGTAAAAAATGCATTTTTAGACAATATGATTTGCCTGAGCGGCTAGGAGACCTCGAGAGTAAAAAGCGCTTGCTTTGTTGCCTTTTCATTAAGAACAATACATGTTAGTTCAAATAAAATAACCCCTAATATTTGTAATATTTTTTTCTTGTTTTTGAACACTGACTTTTTGCAGTGAGGAGCCAACGGGAGGGCGGGCTTGGGGGTGCTTCGCCCTGGAGTTTATATTAACAGTAGCATAATTAGCCCCGAACGGGCTAACATCACAACTAACGTGTTACACGTCGGATTTGCCTAGCGACTCTTGTCAGAGTATCAGCGCTGGGGTCCAGTGAACCACGGATTTGTATTGTCGGTCGGTCTTTCGGCGGATTGCTTCGGAAGCTACCTGACCGCTCGTCTTCTCGGTGCCGCGAGAGAGAGACACACACAGTGGCGCAAAATAACGTCTCGTGGGCCGCAATTGGCCCGCAGGCCGCGTGTCTGAGATCCCTGCTCTACTCATGATAAAAATCTCCACTTTCCTTACTTCCTCAATTGGTTTTATATAAGGCCACAACCTTCATCTTCATCTTTAACTTCCTCAGCAAGGCTCTTGTCATCTTGGTAGTTTCTTGGCTCCTTATTGTATGTTGAAAAGTTGTCATTTCTCATTCACAATGTCACAGTACATCTCGGAAGTACATGTTTCCCCTAATTGAACTACGGCTCGCTCAGTGGTGGCAGCACCTATGCAGCCCCAGACAGTTTTCGAAACACTATTGTCTTGATACTCACCAGTTATTTTGACAGTACTAACTCTGTGTGGCTATTAGTCAGATACAGTATGTAACCAACTGCAGTGTGAACATAGCCAAAGTTTTCTTTCTATAGCAATCATTGTCAAACTGTGGTACATGTAGTACTAGTGGTATGCCAAATAATCACTTAATTAAAATATATTGTTTTTGTGTTCTTATATTTAAACACAGTATAACTGTTCAAACTGTGTGTAATGTTACAATGGCCAAAAATATTAAATACACTTGTTAAATAAAACCGCTTATTTGTTTCTGTTGACTACTTAGGCCTACTACGCTACTGTATTTTAAAGTCAATCATTACGGTGATACATGGAGAGCCAAGTTTTTTCTGAAGTGGTACTTGGTGAAAAAAGTTGGAAAACCAGTGTTCTTTAGTATTGTCCACTGACAAGATATGCTCTACTAAAAATGATTGTGTGTACTCACTTTTTGGAAATACTGTATGGATCCTGGACTCATGATATACAGTAGATTGACACTGGATAATCGGTTTTACACGGACATGAAATTGAGAACAGATCTCAATGAAGTGTTCTGCTTTGTCATGACCTACTCGTTCACTACCGTCTGTATATACAGTATATGGATAAAGGTCTATATGCATGATCTGGATCGAGAATCTGGAACATGAATCCAATCAAAAAAAAAAATCCTAAAATTTAGGTAGCAGATTGATGAATTTGGTGTGTTGCTTCAATAGAATACATGGATTTGATCATGGTTGTTAATTTGAGTACAATCTGTATATAATATACTACTGTATAGGGGTGTCCTGAAGTAATTTAGAAAAAAAATTAAATCTATCGGTTTGCATCTCATAACAAGATATCAAGCAGTCCTACAGTTAGAGGTGTAACGGTACACATAAATTTTGGTTCGGTACGTACCTCGGTTTGGTTAATTTTTGGTACAGTAAGAAAACAACAAAATATACATTTTTTGGTTATTTATTTACCAAATTCGCAAAATCTTCCACCAAAAATATTTTTCTTAGTGGAATATTTGATGTGAAGTAATCGGAACCTTGGATTGGTCAATAATTCATAATAACACTGAATTTGACTCAATATTATGTTTTGAGCAATGACAGTTTGAAAAAAAAACAACAGCTTTGTTTCATTAGTCAACGTTGCAACTTTTCTAAATTACATTCAGCCTTTAAGCTTTTTTATTTCACTTTTGTTTATGTTTTTGTTTATTTTAATAGTATTTTTAGAATTTGCCGTGGGCCTTTATAACATTAGCTGTGGGCCGCAAATGGCTTCCGGGCACACTTTTGACACCCCTGCTATAAATAATAAAAAATAAAATCTGATAAATCTATGGGTAAAAAGCAGAGCCTGGCGACGCATGCGCGGTTATCATAATTCTCTCGCTTTCTCTGTCTCTGCCCCTCCCTCACGAATGCTGCTGCGTGCACAAATTGTCTTGTTTTTAACCCCTTCTTCAACCTGAACGCACATCTAAAATACACGCAACCCTGACTTAAAATGCCGGACATTTGAGGCATTTAAGAAACTCCACCTGGACAGCTCCGCAAAAGAGGACATGTCCGGTGAAAAGAGGAGGTATGGTCAGTCTATCGTAACCCGGTCGCTGCTAGCAGACCTACTCAGTGGCCTAGTGGTTAGAGTGTCCGCCCTGAGATCGGTAAGTTGGGAGTTCCAACCCTGGCCGAGTCATACCAAAGACTATAAAAAAAATGGGACCCATTACCTCCCTGCTTGGCACTCAGCATCAAGGGTTGGGATTGGGGGTTAAATCACCATAAATGATTCCCGGGCGCGGCACCGCTGCTGCCCACTGCTCACCTCACTACCCATGGGGTGATCAAGGGGATGGGTCAAATGCAGAGGACAAATTTCACCACACCTAGTGTGTGCGTGTGACAATCATTAGCCCGGTTGGTAGAGCGGCCGTGCCAGCAACTTGAGGGTTGCGGGTTCGATTCCCGCTTCCGCCATCCTAGTCACTGCCGTTGTGTCCTTGGGCAAGACACTTTATCCACCTGCTCCCAGTGCCACCCACACTGGTTTAAATGTAACTTAGATATTGGGTGTCACTATGTAAAGCGCTTTGAGTCACTAGAGAAAAGCGCTATATAAATATAATTCACTTCACTTCACTTCACAATTTTTTAAATCCCTCTAGAGATGTTAAATGGGATTCAAGTCTGGGTTGTAGCTATGCCTTTCAAAGACATATACAGAGTTGTCCTGAAGCCATTCCTCTGATTTCTTGGCTGTGTGTTTTGGGTCATTGTCCTGCTGAAAAATGAACCGTCGCTCTAGTCTGAGTTCAAGAGCGCTCTGGAGCATGTCTCTGTAAATTGCTGCATTCATCTTTCCCTGCATCCTAACTAGTCTCCCAGTTCCTGCCGCTGAAAATCATCCTCACAGCATGCTGCCACCACATCCATGCTTTACTTTAGGGATGGTATTGGCCTGGTGATGAGCGGTGCCTGGTTTCCTCCAAACATGACGCCAGACCAGACCAGAGAATTTTGTTTCTCATAGTCTTTCAGGTGCATTTTGGCAAAATCCAGACAGGCTGCCTTATGCTTTTTACTAAGAAATGGCGTCCGTCTGGCCTGGTTGGTGGATTGCTGCAGAGATGGTTGTCCTTCTGGAATGTTCTCCTCTCTCCACAGAGGAAAGATGTAGCTCTGACAGAGTGACCATCGGGTTTTTGGTCACCTGCCTGAGTAGGGCTCTTTTTCCCCAATTGTTCAGTTTAGGCTCTCGGAAGAGTCCTGGTGTTTCCAAATGTCTTTCATTTAGGAATGATAGAGGCCACTGTGCTCATTAGGACCTTCAAGGCAGCATATATTTTTTTGTACCCTTCCTCAGATTTGTGCCTCAAGACAACCCTGTGTCGGAGGTCTACAGACAATTCACTCGACTTCTTGCTTGGTTTATGCTCTGCCATGCAGTGTGGGAGTTTATTTACAAACAGGTGTGTGCTTTTCCAAATAATGTCCAACCAACTGAATTTATCACAGGTGTACTCCAATTAAGCTGTAAGAACATGTCAAGGATGATGGTAAATGGGTTATACTTGTATAGCGCTTTTCTACCTCCAAGGTACTCAAAGCGCTTTGACACTATTTCCACATTCATCGAGGTTGATAGAAGGCGGTGATTAAACCAGGAACCCTCAGGTTGCTGGCACGGCCACTCTCCTAACAGCGCCACGCCGTCCTGATGATCAGTTTAAACAGGATGCACCTGGGCTCACTGTAGAGCCTTGTGGTGAAGGCTGTGTATACTTACTTTCATGTGGTTTCTCAGTTTTCTATTTTTAACAAATTTGAAAAAAATGTGGAATATTGTGTGTATACTTTTGAGGAATTAATTCCATTTTGAAATAAAGCTGTCACGTAAAAAAATGTGGAAAAAGTGAAGCACCGTGAATACTTTCCGGACACACTGTAGGTTAGTGTGTTTAATACCTACCATTGTTTTATGTTTAAGTCATGTTACTTGATAAAGGCTTTTCTAACATTCCACAATGCAAATTAATGACTGTATGTACTATGATTGGTGCTGATATTGTATCGAATTATTACCGGTTTCGACCAATACTCAAGGCTCCATTATCAGGATCGTATCGTAAGTGTAGTTGTATCGGGACACCGCGAGAGTGTACCTCCGTTTTCGACCACTTTTATATGATTCAGAGTTATGTGAAAATGTTTGCCCGAAAAGGCAACGTTTTGGTTTTTGGCTATCAGATGGCCAAACAATGTGTGTAACAAACTGGACCAAGTGCTCAAACAAAGAATCCTATGCGTTGGTGACTCAGTCTCTGTGTTTTTTTTTGCTATGGGTATGACTTCAAAATAAGCCCAAAGAAAGTTCAGATGAGCCAGGAAGTGTTAACATGTTCTACTTGTATATTCTATTATGAGATTGAGTCTGTTTACACTCTATTTTAAAATGTGTGTCTCTTATAATGTGTGCCAGCCTTTTAAACAATTAACTGCAAATGGTCCAATTCAAGGTTGGCCAAGTTTGTGTGTGCGCGCCACTCCAGAGAGCGATTATGGAAATATAATATACGTGTGTCTGTGTAATTGTAGCCTTTGAGCTTCACACAATTAGCCTTCAAGGGATTTAACGAGATTATGTTTTGTCTAGCTGGCCTCGCTTTTAATTTTGCACCAGCACACATACAAAAAAAGACACCAAGCAGTGCTAAAAGTCTTTGCACCGTGCGTAGGAATGTCAATACTCTTATTGTGATAGCAGTTCCAAATTTTGATTCTTTGTCCCCCTTACAGATTACAGTCCAGCCTGGGATGTGTGCAGTCTGCTGGGTCAATGCGAGGGCTTTACTGGCCTAGAAGCAAGGCAGCAACTGATGGCCTATTCTCTTACCCATTGTCCTCCTGACAACATCCACGCTCTCCTGGCGGCCTCCAGTGACCTGCAGACTCAGGTCATCCTTAATAATCAGTCTTTTTACTTGGACTTTTATCAGTCTCTAGATTTGAGATGAACACATTCAAAGTGACCGTTGTTCACTGCCCCCCCCCCATCCCCGCCCACCTCAACCGACTCACAGTTGAGGTGTATAATGTAGCCCGGAAGAGTTAGGGATGCATGGGATTCTGGTTTTTTGTTCTGTTGTGTTTATGTGGTGTTACAGTGCAGATGTTCTCCCGAAATGTGTTTGTCATTCTTGTTGGGTGTGGGTTCACTGTGTGGCGCATATTAGTAAGAGTGTTAAAGTTGTTTGTATCACAACCCTCAGTGTAACCTGTATGGCTGTTGAACAAGTATGCCTTGCAGTCGCTTGCGCGTTTAGTCAACAGCCCCACACTAGATGGGGCCGGCCTGCACTCAGATAGCATAGTATTTAAGCGGACGCGACGACATGCTCGAGAATGTTTAAGGCATTGCCATCACTGCACGCCCTCAATATTGTTGTCTGGGTGAAAATCTGAGAATGTTATCCTGGGGAGATTTCTGGGAGAGGCACTAAAATCCAGAAAAATGGGGGGGTCGGCAACTCTGCAGCTGAGCCACATCAGAGTGATCCAAGAGCCGCGGGTTGCCGACCCCTGGTATACAGGAAGGCTTTGAGGGCAAACACCAAAGATTTTAAATATGAACCAAAAGTAGTTTTTGATTTTGTTTAGCTATTGTGCGCTAGCCACTTTTTTCATTATAAAAATGGTATTTAGCATTAAATGCCAGAAATGTGATGGATCTGATTCACTACAATACTGGCAAATTTGAAATTTAAGCCTCATAAAAATGTGTTATTGTGTCTCATTTTAATTACTTGCCATACAAAATTTTCAGCTCTATAAGGTATTGTGGAAGTTTTAGATCGGGACTCAAAATCGTATCGTATCTGAGGACAAAAAAGCAAATGTAATGTGTGTGAAAAAGACAAGACATTCCAAGCATGCACCTCATTTCTTGTGAGAAAAGAAGCATGTACAGTATTTTTTGCATCAGCAGCGTTGCTAAAATGCTAAACTGCTGAATTAAAAACAATTGTTAATGTCAGTCGTCTTTTGGTTATGTGCTGCAGGTACTGTACCAGGCGGTTAACTACCAAATGGAGCCTGATGTCTCACAGTGTGAAAAAGAAGCAGATGACAATGAACCATTAAAGGTTTGTCTTTTTTCAAGTATCGATTAGCTTTGTTTACTCCCTTTGTTGTGATTTTCTGTTGCCACCTGAATTTTTAATGAGGTTTAAATCCAGTGATACGGTTCTTTGGATTACTTATAGCCTTTTTTTCCTCTGCTCCCTGTCAGACCTGCCAGTTTGATGATGTCGTGAGTGGGTGTTAATGTTTAATGACTTACACAGCATCCTCCCCCCTCTAAATGTATGGATGGCTGTTTATTTAAACTATCTGTTGTCATTTTGTCGTTGTCTTCATCTCCTCCCCTCCTTGCCCCGCACTTCACCTTTCAATATGTAAGCCCCTCAAGACATCTCTGGAGTGTTGTTTTTTTTTTTTTTTTTTTACTAACATCTTCAGTGCAAGAGAATGTGCTAAGTGTTGACACACACACACACGCACGCACGCACACACACACTCACACACACACTCACACACACACAAGCAGGCGCAGACTTGATGATTTGGCTTCAGTTAACTGGCTCTTACCTAAATGTGACTTTTTAAAGAGCCTATTTTTATTGTGCAGAAAGCGATCCAATTGGGATTAACAGCACAATGTAACAAACCCGACCGACTCGATAGATCCACACATACGTTGTTGATTTACCAGGTGTGTAACTGTTATGAATACCTTTATTTTGAACCATGATACGGTGTAAAGTATATAGGTTTTTTTGCACATCTCCTGACGTTTTCCTTGAAATCTATCAATGACTTTATGAGTAATGTTTCTAACAGACGGACAAACAAAACCTGGTGAAAACACAACCTCTTTGGTCCTATAATACTGCAAGGCCAAGTTGCAGCCTTCATCTGGAGTGTTACCAAGACGTTGCATGAAGCTCGATTAGAAGTTGTTATGTTTCAGTAACATTGAATCAGCTCGGGGTTTAAATTAATTTGTTATCCACATTTTAAGTAGGAAATGTGCCAGGCGTCAGCGTGGCCCAAAAAAAGTTTGGTGACACTGCACTGCGGGGAACATAGGTAATTGAGAAGCAACTTGATAAACCACCACCTGGAAAATATATTTGATGCCCAGCCGGTCAAGCATCAACATGTAACCTTAAATTTCCAAAGTTGTATAAAATTTCCACTCCAGAGTTTCTCCAAAGTTAAAAGTTGAAAGACACTAAAGTGAACATGGTTTTACATTTGTTGCACTGTATGTTTATATGTAAAGACACTTAACTGAAAGTATATTTAAAAAGGGTACAATAAGTATTTGGTTGTAGTGATAATATGATTAGGGCATTTGAGCATTATTTATACTAGACATTCTTGCCACTTCATTTTACACACTATAACATTTCTAAGTCTTTTTTTTTTGGGACATATACCACAACTTAATACCATGGTAATATCGTAGCGTGAAATTTTGATAGCATTACATCCCTATCATATACTGTACCTTTATCGTACTTCTACAGTATTTCTGAAAAGAACACAAATATATATCCTGTAAATACTAATGCTACTATCCTGCTATTTTGTTTTTAATAGTTAATTTTCCAATGTATATTCTAAATTAATAATAATTAACTAATTTCATAGCCCTGGACTGGTTGCTGATCACCTGCTTTAAAAATAAATCATGTATTTCTTTCTTTAATTATTCTCTGGAAAAGTGAAGTTCCAGCTATCATAACTTACTTTAATGTAATTTATTGGAATGTGGTTTTCTTGTATATAACAATGTGACTGGAGCCTATCCCAGCTGATTTTGATTTAATTTGAGATAGGCTCCAGCACCCCCCGCGGCCCTGAAAGGGACAAGCGGTAGAAAATGGATGGATGGATGGATAATTTTCTTGTATGTAGTATTAAGGGTGGAGCCCAGGGCTGTCCAAACTTTTTAGCTTGGTAGCCACATTGAGCTAAAAAAAACTGTCTAGGTGATGAAAGCAGACTGCCTGTAAAGTTAGAATATATACATATATACACGCATATATACTGTATATATGTGTGTGTGTGTGTGTGTGTGTGTGTACACATATCAATACAATATTATATACATATATAATAGCACAAATGGGACATATCCAAAGACATGCACCTGGGGATAGGTTAATTGACAACACTAAATTGGCCCTAGTGTGTGAATGTGAGTGTGAATGTTGTCTGTCTATATGTGTTGGCCCTGTGATGAGGTGGGTACTTGTCCAGGGTGTACCCCGCCTTTCGCCCGAATGCAGCTGGAATAGGCACCAGCACCACCGGCCCTGAAAAGGACAAGCTGTAGAAAATGGATGGATGGATAGATGGATGGATAATATCATTCATATATTAAAAAAAATATTTTATATATATATATATATATATATATATATATATATATATATATAAAATATAAATGTACTGTAATTAGATAAAGTATTTAAAGAAAAATTTGATATTGAAATCACTACAGTAATTTCAGTTTCACTGACAACGGTGTATTATTATTTGATCCAACTCTTTGTGCTGTTTCATTCAGATTGAGTGCCCGCGTGCTCGGGTTGATTGATTTTACTCAGCTGGTTTTACACAAAATCAGCGATTGCAATGATTTAAATCTGCGTACTAATTTCATACCAAATTGAAGAGAGAAGTTTTCCAAACTTGTAGACATACAGTACAACCAGTGGAAAATGCATATTTTTGAGGGTAATGGTCAATACCCTGTCATACCAATGGACTCATACACAAAATAGAACACTTTTTTTTTGGCACACAGCAGAATGTGTATTATGCAACAACAATCATTTGTACCGAAATAAAGAATGTAAGATTGATTAAATTACTAGATAATGATAAGACACACTGTTTGATTTAAAGAAGCTATTGCTAGCAGACTGAACAACAACATCCATTCATCCATTTTCTACCGCTTATTCCCTTTTGGGCTCGCGGGGGGCGCTGGCGCCTATCTCAGCTACAATCGGGCTGAACAACAACACATCACTCTTAATAACATCCCCCCACCTTGCTCCACATCAGACCCTGTAAACGATAAAACATTGAATATTAATTGTATGCCCACCATTCCTATCTAGTTTACTTCTGTGACGATTTCCTTAAAGGTTTGTAATCAGTCAGAAATATCAAGCATTGAAAATACCATCAATTTAATGCATTGTTGAAGCCGGTGGATGGAAACATATAAAGTGTTTAGTACCCAGATGTGCAGCAACCGAGGAGGGAAGCGTTTGTAAACATGGTGGTGAAAGTGAATGGAATGATAATGTAAAAGTCAAAAATCCGGTATAAGTCTGTGTCAGAAGATGCTGAAACGCCACAAACACTTCCACAACTTTACAAAGGAGTGTTATGTGTTATGATCCGCTGCCCGGATCATATTATGTTTAGATTTTTGAGTCTTTTTGTATTATGTTCTGTTAGTTTTGGACTTCTTTAGTTCCTGGTTGCACTTCCTTGTTTGTTTTGTCACCATAGTTACGTATGATTTTCACCTGCCTCGGTTTTTTGGGACACACCTCTGTCAAATCAAGAGACTATATTTAAGCCTGCCCTTTTTAGCGCTGGTCCTGGGTTCCTTGTTTGCGGTAAGCAACAGTCGTGTTTATGTTTCTGGTTCCAGACTTCTGTGCTAAGTTTTAGCCTTAGCTTCCTGTGCGTTCGGCACGCTGTTCTTTTGTTTGTTTCTGTCTGTTTAGTACTGTGTAGTATTTATTAAATCATCCTACCTTTACTTTTTCGTCCAGGGTGTCTTTTGCTTCCCTGGGAGAACAAAATACCGCATTATCATGCCTCCCAAGCGTGACAGTTATGTGTGTTTAGTGGCGCCAATTGCAGAAGATGATCACTGAGATGTTTAGTTGTGAAATCATACTATTACATACAGTAAGCACACACCAATTTCTCTGTGTTAGTAGTGTACTCAGCAGTAAAACTACAAAAAAAAAACATAATTCTGTTGTATTACTTCTATTTTTTGTTACAATAATTTCAGGTCAGCTTCTCGTGCTTAATCTTTTCTCCAAGATTATACAGCAACTGACATTAAAAGCGGTTGCCTGTTGAGTGTTTACACTCATCTTACTGTGGGGTGAGGAACGCAATGGAGATTTGCGAATGTCATCTCGTCATGCCTAAATAAAAAGTAATCCTTGTGTAAGAGCGATATGTTTTCAACAATGTCACAAAAAGCAGGTACAAATGTATTCGTACGCACCAGATACAAAATGAGCCAAGCACATTTGAATGTTATCCACATTATTTCACATCCAAATTCTGTTTGAAGCTTGCAAGCCATAATTGCTTTTCTTCTTTTTAGACACTCTGCACACTGTTTTTCACAATTTTGTGCATACACAGTAGTACTGTAGATGTTTTTATCTGTTTGCTTAATTCTGACAGCCAACAAAAACATTACCAAAGTTAAACCTTTAGAATAGTCCCTTTCATAGACGATATATTGTTGTGCTTTCCTCTACCATTGCTGATGTTGATGTTACATGAAAACACTTGATATGAAGCACACTGCACCTTTTGTAAGAAAACACTTCTATAGCAAATCAGAAAATTGGCTGTTACGATATTTGCAAATATTTTTTTCAATTAGTTAACAGTAGAGAAGCTCCTCGTGTGTTTAGTTAGTTTAACCATTTTATTTTCCAATGCGAAAGCGCAGTGAATAAATTCATACATTTAAAATTCATTCTGGGCCTGTGATTTTACTTTTTCGTTGTATTTTTTGTCCGTACAGATGTGAAATGGTCTCAAATTATTTTCAAGATGGCCTTAAAAAAGTCTTAAAAAGTCTTAAATTGGACATGTCCTGCAGAAACCCTGAGAACGTACCCTACCTTTCACCTGAGTGAAGCTGGGATAGGCTTCATCCTCCCCGCGATACCGAAAGGGACAAGCGGTAGAAGATGGATGGATGAATGAATGAATATGATTTTCTTGTATTGACTGGTGAAGCTGCAGCCTATCCCAGCTGACTTTGATTTAATTTCATTGAAATTAATTAACAATTTTTGTATTTACCGGTGCAGCTGGAGCCCTATGCCATCCAAAATAGGGAAGTAAGCAGAGTACAAGCTAAACTGGTTGCTAGTCATCTAGGCAAACAACTAAAAATGTTTTTTTTATTTAGTTTGGTGACATTGTAGTTATAAAAAAGCAGAAAGGTAATGTAACCACATTTTATATTGTTTTTTTGATGTAATCCAAATTTATTTTGGTCTAGATGTATTTTTTTGTAATATTTCAAATTCATATCTATTTCATTCACAAGAAAGCTGGAGCCTATCCTAGCTAACTTCTCCAAGAGATCCCATTTTACCTGTTGTCCCACAAATTATTGTTCGGGGTATTTGGTAAGGGATTTTCAACAAATAAGATAAATATTGCAGATCAATGCTTGTGTAAACCAGGTAAAAATAAATATTGTCCATCCGGTTCCTACCTTTAGGTCTTGCCTCCCTCCGGGGACACCCCCGTGGCGGCAGTTGGGGCCTTACTACACAGGACGACGGCTAAAACCATGGAGGTTCTGACCACGACAGGGCTGAGCACCAAAGCTGTGTTGACCGCCGTCGGTGACCACCGCTGGTGGAAGCAGTCACTCACCTACCTCCGCCCTCTGCAGGTAACGAACACGCCGCCCTCATGATGGCTTGTTTGCTTGCATGCAAATCAACTAACTTTACAGCAGGCGTCGTAAGAACAACCGATCAAGAGACTCATCTCTTGCATAATTGATTGGTCCGCCTGTTGAATATTTCAGAGACTGCTGTGAACGCCTGGTTGGAGATAGATATGTCTTGCCAGTTACCACTGATAATGATGCTTGTTACGCAGAAAGAGCTAAGTGACCACGTTGTAAAAAATATTAACAAAAAAATGGTTTGATGGTTCCTTAGGAGACCAGCAATGGAACCGCCGGTGAGGAATGTACGCGTGAGAACGCCAAGCTGGAACGTCAAGGATGTTGCGCCTTCTATCAAGAGCTCTTTGAGCGTCCCTTTGTAGAGCCGGTGAGTGGCTCTAGCTAAACTTTAGCTGTTTAATTGGTAGGTCCCGGTCAGTGTTGGGTTAGTTACTGAAAACCAGTAACTAGTTACAGTTACTAGTTATTTTATTTCAAAATGGACTCAGTTACTAACTCAGTTACTTCCACCAAAAAGTAATGGGTTACTGTGAAAAGTAACTATTTAGTTACTTCATTTTTTCTTCTTTTTTTAAGGCTCCCTTTAATGCCCTTTTAGCCTTCAATTCAATACTGTTATTGCAGTGGAGAATAATACAATCTGTTGATCAACTTGACATGCATTTGCATCACTGAACTTTGCTAAGCCATGTGGTCTACATACAACACACAAAGACTAATATATGTTTCAAAGTTTCAATTTATTTCAGGCCAGAACAAATTGACAAAACTATTTTAAATAGCTGCAACATAACATACATAATTAACCAACAGCATAATATCTATATAGCTGTAAACCTAGCTTCACCCAAGGAAGGCACAAATGACATACACAAAACCTAACCAGGCATTTATTTTTCTCTCAAGGAATTCGGAAATAAAATAATGTCTTCAGGAGATCAACACTGTACTGAATCCCAGAACACTCTACGCATTTCCCCAGTTTTTGTTTAGAGATAAGGAAAGATTGGCCTGGCCCACTAGGATCCCTCTTAATGTTTGTAAACTTTATAGTCTATACATTTAGAGTGATCCATCAATCCATCCATTTTCTACCGAGTGATGTAATCAAACACTCTAGAAGACTAGAATGAAAGAGTATATTAGAGAATTGACAGAGTGTGTACCTTCAGTGATTAATGATGAGCAGAGGCAGAGTTTGGAGAGTTTTCTTTAGCTCGCTTTCCATTTTTATGTACTCACTGTCCACTGTATCCAGGTACCGCACCAAGAAAGGACATTTGAAAGGCAATTTAAAATAAATAAAGAATAGTGAGCAACAGGCTGAATAAGTGTACGGTATATGACATATAAATAACCAACGTAGAACGTGCCTTGTATGTTAACATAACAGAACATGCTATACGTCTACCAAACAATCTGTCACTCCTAATCGATAAATCCTAAGAAATCTTCTTCCTCGATGTCGCTTCTAAACAACTCTGCCAACTCTAAAGGTATGCGCCGCTTCCTCTTGTCGTTTTCTGCTGCATATTTCACTACGTCCAGCTTGTATTCTGCAGTACATGATTTCCTTTTCCGTACCATTTTTGTTCAGCACTTCTCAGTTTTTATAAGTTACCGCCAACGATGAAATGATCCAATTTAATAGCTACAGCAGTAGCATATAGCAGTTAGCATCCTATGACCCACATGGCACTTCTTCCATGACCCTCCCCAGCCGAATTCTTATTGGTTGACGTGTGTGTGACGATTGCTTACGTGTGTGTGACGATTGCTGACATTTTCTTTGTCTCTTCCGCGAATGAGATAAATAATATTATTTGATGTTTTACGGTAATGTGTTAATAATTTCACACATAAGTCGCTCTGGAGTATATGTCGCACCCCCGGCCAAACTCTGATAAGAACTGCGATTTGTAATCCGAAAAATACAGTACGTGGAAAATGTTTTCCGTGCCATTTGCTGTTTGACGCCGGTATCATGCTAATTAGCTGCCTGAAAGCAGGTGACTCCACTGTAGAAATAGCCTGCATGTCTTCTAGCACATACTATGCAATGGCTTTATCAATGTTGTCCTGGCTAGCTGTGCCTTCGTTAAAATTCTTAGGTGGAGGTGAAATGGCATCGGAGTCTTTGTCTCTCTTTACTAGCTACGTCGAAGCATGTTGCTTTTGTAAGTGTTTCAGCAGATTTGAATTGCTGTTTTGGGCAGTAGATGGGATATTTGATCCAAGACACAGCTTACATTCAACTAAAATGTTATTTTCTTTGTGCTCGACAATAGAAAAGTAGTGAGAATATCTTAAGAAACTCGACTTCAGCTCCACTATGATGTCTTGTTAGTAAACACAGACACGCACCCCTGGCCCCACATTTGATTATTTAAATTTGATTAATTATGTACAGTTATGTTCATAATAATAGCAATGTGTTTAAAAAGGTGAGTAAACCTCAAAATTCTTCAAATAAATTGTATTTTCATGAACACAAATGCATTGAGGACACTGCACATTCTATTTCAAAGCCAGCAAATTGAAAAAAACTAATTTAATTTGACAATATTTTAGAGAAAGTCTGTGAATTTAATGTTAATTTCTCTACCATAAGCCGCTGTGTTTTAATGATGCACATTGCGACGGCGGGAGCCTGTTAGAAGCCCGCTGATCACTAAACACTGCATGAATGTAGTGGTGAAAAATTGGCCCAAAATTATCCATCCATCCTCCCATTTTTCTACCACCTTTCCCTTCTCGGGATCGCAGGGGTTCCAGAGCCAATCCCAGCTGCACTCGGGCGGAAGGTGGCGTACACCCTGGACAAGTCGCCCCTCATCTCACGGCCAACACAGATAGACAGACAACATTCACACTCACATTCAATTTTATTGTTGCCAATCAACTATTCCGAGGTGCATGTCTTTTGAGGTGGGAGGATGCCGGAATACTCTAAATAGTGCTGCCTCACCAAAATTTTACTTTGAAGAAATACAAGTGTGTCTTATTGTAAGTTAATGAGCTGGAATATGTTAGAAATATATTTAGACTTATTATTTTTGGTTTATTTTGTTAGAAAAACAATGTCAGAACAACTGCAATTGCATGCTTCTGGACACAGATGCACACATCCTAGGTACCCAACATGGTGCCTGTTGTTGAGTTGTCCATAGTCTTTATACACAGCTCTGATAGGTTCACCTCCACACTGCCACCAGTGGTCAACCAACATACAGCAAAGTAAACAAGCAAAACACACCAGACCGAACAAACTACACCCAACGAATACAGTGCATATAAAGCCCAGTGAGATACTGTACATTCTGGTCGTGTAAGTATTTGTAGTGGTTTCCCATTCCTTTTCCACTCCTGTTGTGCTTATTACATACCTCCTCACCCCAGGCTGCATTCTTAAATTACTGCAAATATGCCTGGGTAGGTTGATGACTTGAAGCGTTTAATTAGATTTTTTTTTTTCCCTTTTTCGCTTCTTTCCAATGACCTCAAACCCCTCAAAGGCGGGCTGAAAATGAATTAATATTGATTTGACCGTGTCATTTTAATGCCGTAGGCAATGTTGAAGCACTTGGTGTACGATGCCGATGGCACGCGAATGTCTGTAATTCCGCACAATCCTAAAAACCTTTCAGACTGTGGAGTAAACTATAAAACAATTTGTGCAAGGAACTCAAACAATGTAGAGTCATAGTATTATATATTGGCCTTTTTAAGAAGCAGTATAAACTAGGGCTGGGCGATATGGATGAAAAAGTATATCTTGATATATTTTTACTGAAAAATCAATATTCAATATACATCTCAATATATTTTCCATTGAAAGTATGCATATAAAGTTATTCACTTTTGAGAGAGATTCAATGAAATTGAAGTGAATGACAACTGTATTGTAAACAGTCAGTGGCACTTTTATTAACCCCGTTAGTCAAGATGGGTATTAACAGCACAGAAATGAAACTCTTCAAGTAGCACAGAATTATATAACATAAATAAATAGAAAAAAATTATTTCTACGTAAAATGAATAACATAGCTGTGCAAATTATGCAACATGTATCAAACTCAGATAAAAAATACATTTGCAGGCAGGCACTTTTTAATTCCCAGTCGACGATGTAATGGACTGTCACACACGTACGGTTCTGGTCAGCGCCAAGTAAGTGACTTGACTTAATTGTGCGGCTATGAGCTTCCTCACTGTGGAATACATTTTTGGCAGCATTTCTTGTGCGAAATAGGCCCGGCTTGGCAACTGGGGAACAGTTTTGAACAACTCAAATGAATGTTTTATCCAGGCGCATACATTTGTCCAAATGTGGCCAAGTAGATGCATTGTGGGTTTCCTGGATGTCGTCTACATCGCTAAAAGAACAATCTAAAGAAGAAAATCCCTCTGCCATTTTCCACTAGTTTTTTTAATATATAAATTGGCCGCTTGGATATTTTCTCTTCTCTTCTCCGACTCTGTCATCGTCATTTGGGATGTCTGTTGTGATTTCCCTTCCTGGTTACATGATCTGCCCTATCTTGCCTCTGATTGGCCTGTCCCTAATGTTTTGCCCTAATCTTAACCAATCGTGACTCATCATAGTAAACAACCAACCCAATCATGGATGTTCTTATACGTGCAAGCACGTCTTGGAAGGAGGAAGGGAAGGGGTTTAGTAGCCCATGGAGTGTTGAGAGGGCGGGGAAGAATCAAGGAACATAACACATAAGCGGTCTTTGGTAATCTTAACGTGAAATAAATTATACCGATATTACAATATTTTCTTAATTCATATCTTGTTTAAAAATATATTGATATATTTTACAAACTCAATATATCACCCAGCCCTACTATAAACATTTGGTGTTTACAGTGTCTGATATTATTTATTCTAAATTCATTCAGTTATTAAGTTATTTTGTAGTCTACATCCTGCATTTATTTATATTATACATAATACCAGAGCTGTCCAAACTTTTTCCACTAATGGTTTTACTCTCTCTCCTCTCTGAGCTGCAACCTTATCGTGGTAGAGGAGTTTGCGTGTCCCAATGATCCTAGGAGCTATGTTGTCCGGGGGCATAAAGCCCCCTGGTAGGGTCTCCCAAGGCAAACAGGTTCTAGGTGAGGGATCAGACAAAGAGCAGCTCGAAGACCTTTATGAAGAAAAAAAATCATGGACCCAGATTTCCCTCGCCCGATGCGGGTCACCGGGGCCCCCCTCTGGAGCCAGGCCCGGAGGTGGGGCACGATGGCGAGCGCCTGGTGGCCGGGCCTGTTCCCATGGGGCCCGGCCGGGCACAGCCCGAAGAGGCAACGTGGGTCACCCCTCCAATGGGCTCACCACCCATAGCAGGGGCCATAGAGGTCGGGTGCATTGTGAGCTGGGCGACAGCCGAAGGCAGGGCACTTGGCGGTCCGATCCTCGGCTACAGAAGCTAGCTCTTGGGACGTGGAACGTCACGTCACTGGGGGGGAAAGAGCCTGAGCTAGTGCGCGAAGTCGAGAAATTCCGGCTGGATGTAGTCGGACTCACTTCGACGCACAGCAAGGGCTCTGGAACCACTTCTCTCGAGAGGGATTGGACCCTCTTCCACTCTGGCGTTGCCGGCAGTGAAAGGCGACGGGCTGGGGTGGCAATTCTTGTTTCCCCCCGGCTCAAAGCCTGTACGTTGGAGTTTAACCCGGTGGACGAAAGGGTAGCCTCCCTCCGCCTTCGGGTGGGGGGACGGGTCCTGACTGTTGTTTGTGCTTATGCACCAAACAGCAGTTCAGAGTACCCACCCTTTTTGGGAACACTCGAGGGAGTACTGGAAAGTGCTCCCCCGGGTGATTCCCTTGTCCTACTGGGAGACTTCAACGCTCACGTTGGCAACGACAGTGAAACCTGGAGAGGCGTGATTGGGAAGAACGGCCGCCCGGATCTGAACCCGAGTGGTGTTTTGTTATTGGACTTTTGTGCTCGTCACAGTTTGTCCATAACAAACACCATGTTCAAACATAAGGGTGTCCATATGTGCACTTGGCACCAGGACACCCTAGGCCGCAGTTCCATGATCGACTTTGTAGTTGTGTCATCGGATTTGCGGCCTCATGTTTTGGACACTCGGGTGAAGAGAGGGGCGGAGCTTTCTACCAATCACCACCTGGTGGTGAGTTGGCTGCGATGGTGGGGGAGGATGCCGGACAGACCTGGGAGGCCCAAACGCATTGTGAGGGTCTGCTGGGAACGTCTGGCAGAGTCTCCTGTCAGACAAAGTTTCAATTCCCACCTCCGGAAGAACTTTGAACATGTCACGAGGGAGGTGCTGGACATTGAGTCCGAGTGGACCATGTTCCGCACCTCTATTGTCGAGGCGGCAGATCGAAGCTGTGGCCGCAAGGTAGTTGGTGCCTGTCGGGGCGGCAATCCTAAAACCCCATGGTGGACACCAGCGATGAGGGATGCCGTCAAGCTGAAGAAGGAGTCCTATCGGGTCCTTTTGGCTCATAGGACTCCGGAGGCAGTGGACAGGTACCGACAGGCCAAGCGGTGTGCAGCTTCGGCGGTCGCGGAGGCAAAAACTCGGACATGGGAGGAGTTCGGGGAAGCCATGGAAAAACGACTTCCGGACGGCTTCGAAGCGATTCTGGACCACCGTCCGCCGCCTCAGGAAGGGGAAGCAGTGCACTATCAACACCGTGTATGGTGCGGATGGTGTTCTGCTGACCTCAACTGCGGATGTTGTGGATAGGTGGAAGGAATACTTCGAAGACCTCCTCAATCCCACCAACATGTCTTCCTATGAGGAAGCAGTGCCTGGGGAATCTGTGGTGGACTCTCCTATTTCTGGGGCTGAGATCGCCGAGGTAGTTAAAAAGCTCCTCGGTGGCAAGGCCCCGGGGGTGGACGAGACCCGCCCGGAGTTCCTTAAGGCTCTGGATGCTGTGGGGCTGTCTTGGTTGACAAGACTTTGCAGCATCGCGTGGACATCGGGGGCGGTACCTCTGGATTGGCAGACCGGGGTGGTGGCTCCTCCCTTTAAGAAGGGGGACCGGAGGGTGTGTTCCAACTATCGTGGGATCACACTCCTCAGCCTTCCCGGTAAGGTTTATTCAGGTGTACTGGAGAGGAGGCTACGTCGGATAGTCGAACCTCGGATTCAGGAGGAACAGTGTGGTTTTCGTCCTGGTCGTGGAACTGTGGACCAGCTCTATACTCTCGGCGGGGTTCTTGAGGGTGCATGGGAGTTTGCCCAACCAGTCTACATGTGCTTTGTGGACTTGGAGAAGGCATTCGACCGTGTCCCTCGGGAAGTCCTGTGGGGAGTGCTCAGAGAGTATGGGGTATCGGACTGTCTTATTGTTGCGGTCCGTTCCCTGTACGATCAGTGTCAAAGCTTGGTCCGCATTGCTGGCAGTAAGTCGGACACGTTTCCAGTGAGGGATGGACTCCGCCAAGGCTGTCCTTTGTCACCGATTCTGTTCATAACTTTTATGGACAGAATTTCTAGGCGCAGTCAAGGCGTTGAGGGGTTCCGGTTTGGTAACCGCAGGATTAGGTCTCTGCTTTTTGCAGATGATGTGGTCCTGATGGCTTCATCTGACCGGGATCTTCAGCTCTCGCTGGATCGGTTCGCAGCCGAGTGTGAAGCGACCGGAATGAGAATCAGCACCTCCAAGTCCGAGTCCATGGTTCTCGCCCGGAAAAGGGTGGAGTGCCATCTCCGGGTTGGGGAAGAGACCCTGGCCCAAGTGGAGGAGTTCAAGTACCTAGGAGTCTTGTTCACGAGTGAGGGAAGAGTGGATCGTGAGATCGACAGGCGGATCGGTGCGGCGTCATCAGTAATGCGGACGTTGTACCGATCCGTTGTGGTGAAGAAGGAGCTGAGCCGGAAGGCAAAGCTCTCAATTTACCGGTCGATCTACGTTCCCATCCTCACCTATGGTCATGAGCTTTGGGTCATGACCGAAAGGATAAGATCACGGGTACAAGCGGCCGAAATGAGTTTCCTCCGCCGGGTGGCGGGGCTCTCCCTTAGAGATAGGGTGAGAAGCTCTGCCATCCGGGAGGGACTCAAAGTAAAGCCGCTGCTCCTTCACATCGAGAGGAGCCAGATGAGGTGGTTCGGGCATCTGGTCAGGATGCCACCCGAACGCCTCCCTAGGGAGGTGTTTAGGGCACGTCCAACCGGTAGGAGGCCACGGGGAAGACCCAGGACACGTTGGGAAGACTATGTCTCCCGGCTGGCCTGGGAACGCCTCGGGATCCCCCGGGAAGAGCTAGACGAAGTGGCTGGGGAGAGGGAAGTCTGGGTTTCCCTGCTTAGGCTGTTGCCCCCGCGACCCGACCTCGGATAAGCGGAAGATGATGGATGGATGGATGGTTTTACTCTAAAAATGCAAAGAATGCGGTTTCATATTTCTATTAGCGCAAAAACAAGTGCTGTCCAGCAATTAATTGTTTTGCAGTAATCGGATTAATCACATTTTTGAATTCTGATTAATCACAGCAAAATAATTGGTTGCATGTTTTAAACTAATTTAGAATAAAAGCCCTACATTTTTTGATGCAATGCACTTTTATTGTCGGATTGTCATACACAAATTTTTTAAAATGTTTTAGAATGTAAAGGAAAACAATGTAATTTGTGTTAATATTAAGCTATTTCTTGTTAAATATGAGTGCTCTTTTTATTCTTGTTCAAATTGTATTTTTAGTGTTACATGGCAGATATAAAATGAGCTGTAGGCCACAAATAGGACCCTTGGTTGCACTTTGAAGACCCCTGCATTGTGCAATTTTTCTGTCAGTTCTTTTTTCATATACCGTACTTTTGCAGTTATCTATTTTTTCTGCAATACACTATTCAATCATTATGTGGCATTTTTACAAAATATTGATATACTAATATTAATGTAGATATATTTTACACATATTATATGTATTAATTTATTAATGAAATGATTAATTATTTATTTAGTTAACAAACGGCAAGTATTGCAGTTGGCTAAATAAGCTCTGGTACTTCCTACTATTTTTCAGAATCAGAATCAGAATAGTTTTTATTGCCATTGTTTGAGAACGGGTTCACAAACTAGGAATTTTTATTGGCGCAATCATGCAACATAAAACACATGTAACAGAGTAGGTAATAAAAAAGAGCTGTCACTGAGCTTTTTGGTTGAGTTGTGCAAGTATAAACTTGAAATTTTTCTCAACTTGTCAATCATGTTGGAAATAAAACAAAGTCATGACCATTATTAACCTCCAACACAAGCTGACATGTTGGGTAGAAACATACCACAAAGTGACGAAAACAAAAGGAAAGAAAAGGATTAGATTCACCTTTAAACCCTTGTAAAAGATTGCCACGGGCCCGCTACTCGGAGATACAAATCTTGTGGATTGCTAAAAATAGTTGACGTGAGGGGAAACAGAGGAAGCTAATAGATCTGCTCTCATGTCATTTTAATAGCCCTCCCCAAGTACCTTCCTGCCGCCCGCCAACCTCTGCCATCCATCCATCTGTCTTCTGTCTGGCGCTCACCAATCACGACTCCCCACACGCTTCTGATCAATGACATTGTTGTTTTTAACTGAACACTTTCACTAGAGGATGAGAGGCAAGGATAAAGGATGGTCAGAATTTTTTGGATTTACCTTTTAATTAATCAGGCAAGATGTCTGATAATTGTACGTGTCTTCTTATTGGGAAGGTCCTTTTTCTATTCGCACGTGCACAAAGCATGGATGAGTTTGGTAGTAAACACCTTTGAAATGAGCCAGAATATAAATTGTAACTTGTTCTTTTTTAATATTTTTTTTTAGAGTCAAGATGTGTATTCGTCTTACGAGGATGTTCCGCCAGAAAACTTTGCAGAGGTTTTGCTGAGGACTGGCAAACTGGCCGAGGCCAAAACTGAAGGAAGAACCCCGTTTCCTGCTACAGAAGGTAAGTAAGCAGAGACCCGGCATTGCTTGGGTTCCAATTTAATGTTAAGGATCCCTATTCAAAAAATAGAAGAATCAAGTATTCAAGGAACATGAAACACATTACATTGCACATTTACTACCAAACGTCCAAGATTTAGCTTAATGAGCAATGTTCCCCCTAAATTTGTGTGTGTTTGAGCAGATCCCAAACTCCCTGAGCATTCCTCATGTGATTAAGCCTATTTAAAATGAAAAATATATTTTTTTTTTCATGAGTTTAAACAAGTACTATATTTCCGGGCGGGGATTTTGCTTTCGGAATAATGCGTAACCCTTTCAAAGATCAAATTTAGTCCACCTTAAATCACAGGTTCTTAACCTTTTTGACCTCTGCGCCCAACGTTTCCACTGCAGAAGTGCCGGTGGTCCACTCAAATATTAACACTGTATTAGTAATCTTACTCTTAATTGAAAGGTCGTCAATAATTTTATCTAACCTACTTACAGTTTACAACCTTGTCAAATGATACAAAACTATTATTTATTGAAGTCTTAGGTCAGGCTGATTAGAAAAATACCCAAATATACTGCATAATAAGGGACTCATAAATAACTGACAAAAAATAATTTAGAAACAATTATGTTCTGTTCGAATGAATAAACAAAATAAATAATAAATATTTTTCTTTCATAAACTGTCAATAAAATTAAAGTGCAAATGAAAATACAGTTTCACCACTTTTCTATGGGCCTGAATTATTAAAGGTTTGTGTGTACTAAAACACATGCAAACTTGATAGCACACACAAAGATGATCCACTGAACGTGTGCAAAGCAGATTGTGTCTGTTAAGTGAGCAGAATAAGGCGCACAATCCATTTTCTGTCTCTGTCTTCATAAGGGGTAGAAGATGGATGGATGTCTTCATTAATATGCAGAATATAGGCTGATCATCAATACACGCACAATACTGAAGGAGAAGATGAACATATAACAAACAGGACGCGGTTTGTGATTTATCAACACTGTTTTGGGAGCATTATTTTGTGTTTTGTTTTGGATGTGTGAAAAGTACGTGCTATCTGATAGTTACTTATGCACACGGCTGTGAAAAAAGAGGAGCTCGTGCTGCAAAGACAGACAATCGACAGATGATGTTCTATCCTACATTTTGGTCTAACAAAAATATAAAAGAAAATTGCTGAATAAACAATATGTCTAATATTTTTTTTAATTTTATAGATGCTGGATGACTTAAGGGGCTGACTAAGATCAATTCAATTGATGCATTTAAAAAAAATGTCATTTGTTTTTTTATTTAGGAAGTATATTACTATAATACTGTATATCTCTTACATGAAAAGACATCTCTCATTATGCATTTTTTGAGTCATTCCAGACATACGAATGTGCTGGTGATCCAATCCATAGCCTCGCACCCAGAATTAAGTGTCAGGGTGCATATGTTTCTGTGGTCTCGATTGCGATTCAGAAAAAGCGTTAGGGGTTATAGATGTTTGCTGCTGGTTCAACACATTTGCACACAGGTAAGAGGATGATAACATGAATGTGAAGAAAATGACCAAGTGTCTCTGTGGTAAAAGCCCCATGTGCACGCAAAATTGTGCACCACTTTTCAATTGCAACACGCCCACTAAAATTACACACTATTTTGTTTGCACATGCTGTTTACCGCTTGGTTTTTGGATCTTAGTATCTTAAACCTGATGTCTTTAGCTCCAGACTTTTTCCGTGTCTTTTAAAATTGTCATTACTGCCACAAGTGGTGAAAACGTGTATTACACCTAAATACCCCAAATGGGCCACAACCAAGGAATATGTTTTGGTGGCCTTCCTGGGCTACACGCTGCCTTAAAACATTCACATATTGCACAATGAGATGTTTGCTGTTGCACAAACATGGAATAAAGTGTACATTCATGTAAAATGTCTGTAAAATATATAATTGCACATTTTTTATTAAAATTTCTCTAACTTAATAACAGCTAAAAATAAATTGTAGATTTAGCACAAATCTGACTGGGGAATGTGGATGTACAGTACGTGTTTGTTTTGCCTTAAAGCAGTATCAGAAATTACCTCTTTTAACTTGCAATTTTAGCAAAAATAATGGCACGCACGCACAACACATTATTAATATCCAAACTCAGTTTAATAACCAGTGAAGCTCTTAAATTGAGGTTCCACCGTATGGTACCCTATAGTAATTCAACATAACAAAAGTTTGGCTGCGTGTGAGTCGCATTATAGTGTAACGACTTGGCAGTTACCGTTAATGTGTGGTGTTGGAGTTTTCTGACTCTTTGTGTGGCCGATGAACGTTTGTACGTTCTGAACATAATATAAAGTGCTATACAGTACGTATATCAAACAAACATAACAAGGTGATGATGGATCAACACAGCCATGACAACAGCTGAACTGTTCTCATATGCAGTTGCTATGTTTACACGTACACACATGCACACACAGTTATTGTCACTAGCCCTGTGGTGCACTCAAAGTTAGAAATGACAAAACTCCTTAACTTTAACATCCAATGATTAGTAATCTCGATTCAAAAATATTCTTAATTCAAAATCAACACTTTTTATTAACATAGGGTGCCAGTTTATGATTAAGTGAATTCCTCCCTAAAAAAAATCAAATGTGTGAATTTGTTGAACATTTTACCCAAACATTTTCTAAAGTCAAATACAAATAAAGCAACAAGAACACTATCCAACATTTCGCTTTTCTAAAGTAAATCTCTAGTGCAGATATGAGCATTTACATTATTATGATTTGCCATAGTGGCTGGACAGAACAGATGTATTTATTAAAAAAAAGATTTTTGAGTTTTCCCCGTAAAACAAATGTTAGAAATACAAACCCTGTTTCCATATGAGTTGGGAAATTGTGTTAGATTTAAATATAAAAAGAATACAATGATTTGCAAATCATTTTCAACCCACATTCAGTAGAATATGCTACAAAGACAACATATTTGATGTTCAAACTGACAAACATTTTTTTATTGTTGCAAATAATCATTAACTTTAGAATTTGATGCCAGCAACACATGACAAAGATGTTGGGAAAGGTGGCAATAAATACTGATAAAGTTGAGGAATGCTCATCAAACCCTTATTTGGAACATCCCACAGGTGTGCAGGCTAATTGGGAACAGTTGGCTGCCATGATTGGGTATAACAACTGCTTCCATGAAATGCTAAGTAATTCACAAACAAGGATGTGGTGAGGGTCACCACTTTGTAAGCAAATAGTCGAACAGTTTTAGAACAACATTTCTCAACGAGCTATTGCAAGGAATTTAAGGATTTTACAATCTACGATCTGTAAAATCATCAAAAAGTTCAGAAAATCTGGAGAAATCACTGCACGTAAGCGATGGTATTACGGACTTTTGAACCCTCAGGCGGTACTGCATCAAAAACCGACATTAGTGGGTAAAGAATATCACCACATGGGCTCAGGAACACTTCATATAACCACTGTCAGTAACTACAGTTGGTCGCTACATCTGTAAGTGCAAGTTAAAACTCTACTATGCAAAGCCAAACCCATTTATCAACATTATCCTGAAACGCCGCCGGCTTGGCTGGGCTCGAGCTCACCTAAGATGGACTGATGCAAAGTGGAAAAGTGTTCTGTGGTCTGACGAGGCCACATTTCAAATTATATTTGGAAACAGAGGACGTGGTGTCCTCCAGAACAAAGAGGAAACAACCATTCGGATTGTTATAGGCGAAAAGTTCAAAAGCCAGCATCTGTGATGGTATGGAGGTGTTTTAGTGCCCAAGGCATGGGTAACTTACAGATCTGTGAAGGCACCATTAATGCTGAAAGGTCCATACAGGTTTTGGAGCAACATATGTTGTCATCCAAGCAACGTTATCATGGACCCCTGCTTATTTCAGCAAGACAAGTGTTACAGCAGCACGGCTTTGTAAAAAGAAAAGAGTGCGGGTACTTTACTGGCCCGCCTGCAGTCCAGACCTGTCTCCCATGGAAAATGTGTGGCGCATTATGAAGCGTAAAATACGACAGCGGAGAACCCGGACTGTTGAACGACTGAAGCTTTAGATAAAACAAGAATGGGAAAGAATTACACTTTCAAAGCTTCAACAATTATTTTCTTCAGTTCCCGAACGTTTATTAAGTGTTGTTAAAAGGAATGGTGATGTAACATAGTGGTGAACATGTCCTTTCCCAACTACTTTGGCACGTGTTGCAGCCATGAAATTCTAAGTTAATTATTATTTGAAAAAAAACATAAGTTTATGAGTTTGAACATCAAATATCTTTTCTTTGTAGTGCATTCAACTGAATATGGGTTGAAAAGGATTTTCAAATCATTGTATTCCGTTTATATTTACATCTAACACAATTTCCCAACTCATATGGAAACGGGGTTTGTATGAAATTAGTTCCTCCTATGCACATGTTTATTTGGATTTGCAACTAATATACCGTATTTTTCGGAGTATAAATCGCTCCGGAGTATAAGTCGCACCTGCCGAAAATGCATAATAAAGAAGGAAAAAACATATATAATTCGCAATGGAGTATAAGTCGCATTTTTGGGGGAAATTTATTTGATAAAACCCAGCACCAAGAATAAACATTTGAAAGGCAATTTAAAATAAATAAAGAAGAGTGAACAACAGGCTAAATAAGTGTACGTTATATGACGCATAAATAACCAGCTGAGAACGTGCCTGGTATGTTAACGTAACATATTATGGTAAGATTCATTCAAATAGATATAACTTATACAGTAGAACATGCTATACGTTTACCAAACAGTTTGTCACTCCTACAGTAATTGCTAAATTCCATAAAATCTTATACGTGTAGTCTCTTACGTGAATGAGCTAAATAATATTATTTGATATTTTACGGTAATGTGTTAATAATTTCACACATAAGTCGCTCCTGAGTATAAGTCGCACTATGAAAAAAACTGCGATTTATAGTCCGAAAAATATGGTAATTGACTTAGAACAAACTGCATTCAAAACAATTAACCTTATCTTTTGCAGAGGTTATATTTGCGCCAGCATGTCTGCCACTCTAATACGCCTTAAGCTGTTGACGGTTCCTAAAGTAATAATTCAAAATTGCACAATTGCTTTGAAAATGAGTATCCTTAAAGAACAGCATGGACTTAAGAAGGGATGCTGCTAGTGATACAAATGACAAATGCACAGACATACCGGCTGGACTGTCGACTACAGTCGACGGCTTCATATTTATGAACCCACGTGCAGCCTCCCAATGCAGCGCTAAATAATGATGCGTCACCTTGGCGATGTGGGATAGCATCAAAACAACAAGGCCACACACTGTGATGGATGACACCCGCGGGCCAAAATCTGTGACGCCGCTGCTGATAAAAAACCCCAAATGAAAACACGCCTCTATGTTTTAATGGTAATACTCTCAAACAGACACACACACACGCTTCATAAATAAATCCATTGACAGACAAATACATATTTAAGTCAACTTACTCTCCGTGTCCCTGGGTCGGTGGTGCTAAAAAGTCAACCTCCATGGCGTCGTGCCTGATAAAACCCAGCAATTAATCACACCTGTATGCTTCGAAAGCTAAGAAAATAAATGTATTGATTTATTTTTCCGCCTAGAAGCGAGATAAGGTGGAGGTAATTAATGGCAACATGGGTGAAAAGTCACTCTCTCTCTCTCACACACGCACATGCACACGCCAACAGATTCACTCAATCAGCATGTTGACCGGGGCACAATCAGTTGTTTTCACACCTGCCTGCACAGGTGAAACGCTAATAAGTCCCTTGTTTCACAATCCTGCTAACAATTTGGCTGAAAAACACGTCATCCACAGAACTGTAGCCTTTCAGCAGCAATCACTCCTTTATTGAGCCTTTTTGACCCTTTGGGGCCAGCGTAGTTCTTCAATCATAAACCCAAAGCCATCGAATTGAGTGCCTTGTGGATATTTATCCTCCTGAGAACCAGCGTCCAACACAGTGAACATTTGTTTTTTGTGTATTTCTTATGATTTCCCATTATGTAAAACAAAAGTGTCCACAGCAGAATGATATTTGTGAGCACCCCTGTTAGTCCATCTCCAAACCCACTCACACATGCTGCAGCTACTCACAATTCACATAATTACTTGAATTTTCAATGTACTTACAAAAATGTCATTTATTACCAGGGATATAATCTCACAGTAGGATGTTTTCATGGTATTTGGGCCACGGTACAATATTATTGAGTTATATGTACCCAAAAAAATACTTACAAATGCCACAGTGTGTAAAATGAGTGTTTTCGATAGACACACTTACTGTTGAACACCAACATAATGCTCAAATTTTCTAATAATATTTATTACTAAAAAACATGTACTTTTAAGTGCAAAAGTAGTGCAGGGATATATACTTTTTCGAGTAAATATAAAAAACTACTTACAGTTGAGTGTCTCTAAAGTGACAATGTAAGCATCTAGTGTAAAACAATAATGTTAATGTTCACATGATGTGCCTCCAATCTTTTATTTTTGAAATCCGTATGAGTGTCAAAGGAAGGGAGGTCAAGTTGAGCAGTAACGTCTTGGTGATAATGAATGGTTTAAAACAGGTGCATTTTAGATCGGGGCCACATGGAGAAAAATCCACTCCTAAGTGGGCCGGACTGGTAAAATAAACACAATTTCAATTTGTTTTATTTGTTTGAAAATAGAACATGCACAATTGCACAAATCATAATGTTGTTTTATTGTTTTTTTACAATTACCCGTTGCGGTTAATAGTATATATCTTTTATTTGTCGTTATTTATATTTTTTTAATACATTATGTGATAATGTTCATCAGTCAAGTCCATCCATCCATCCATTGTCTACCGCTTGTCCCTTTTGGGGTCGCGGGGGGGTCGCTGGAGCCTATCTCAGCTGCATTTGGGCGGAAGGCGGGTTACACCCTGGACAAGTCCCACTCATCGCAGGGCCAACACAGATAGACAGACAACATTCACACTCACATTCACACACTGGGGTCAATTTAGTGTTGCCAATCAACCTATCCCCAGGTGCATCGGCGTTGATTTTCAATACATCAAGATAAAACAATTATATCAAAATCAAATTACAGTATGCTATTTATGTAGTTTGATCATTTTCCTTTACTGATGCATCGTGTGGTTTGTTTTGTACATATGTAGCATCATCTAAAAAAATACAAAGAATTGCTATTGCAACATCTAGTGGACACATTTAGAACAGCTGTTTCTTTCATTCAAAAATTTCAGGTTAATTTTTATACTTTGCAAACTCATCCCACGGGCTGGATAAAACCTGTTCGTGGGCCTGATCCGGCCCTCGGGCCGTACGTTTGACACACCTGGTTCAAATCTTTCCAAAATTATTTTTCTTAAGTAAATAAATACACTCCATCTTATTTAAAAAAAAAAAAAAAGTTTTCCTGATTGCTCCAAACCTTTCAAAATATGCCCATATCTACACTGATGCAGGTAAAAAGAACTTTCAACTTTGACAGAGATTGAGAAATTCATGACCCCGCGACCCCAAAAGGGAATAAGCGGTAGTAAATGGATGGATGGATGGATGATAATTTTCCACCATGCATTTTTAGTTTCTTCAAAATTTGTAATTTTCAGTTGAGTATTTTTATAAAGATGTCGTTTACCGCATTAGAATCTTAGATAAAAGTATGTGTGAAGTAAGGAAGTGGTTGAAAAGTGCTGACCTTGGAAATGATGTGTGAAACCTTATCAGTGTTTTTTTTTTCTTCTAGTCTTTTTTTGTGCAAAAGCAGAAATAATGTATGCTTTAAAGTCAAAGTTATCTATTGACTGGTTGTGTGTGTGTGTGTGTGTGTGTGTGTGTTTGTGTGTGTGTGTGTGTGTGTGTGTGTGCGTGTGTGTGTGTGTGTACGTGTGTGTGTGTTTATCCCTCTGGTAATTCCTGTCCCGATGGTATCAGTTGCTTTCGGGAAGCCTGTAATCAGCTCATTCTGAGGTGTATCTCATTGAAAGCCAGCGGCCAGTGGGAGGAAAACGAGGAAGAGGGCGGTCGCTACGCTTAAGAGAGTTTGTAAAGAAAAATGGTGCATGGCTCCGCCCCTGGGTTGCACACAAAAATCCTCCCTCGCAATGGCAACCTGTGTGCGGCCATGCTTGACTTTTTCCCCCCATGTTGTCTTTCAATGTTACCGCCTCGTTCTTCTCTGTGGGCACAAACCTCCCCACTCCCTCTTGCTGTTTTTCTCAAGTCAGGGAATGATTCAGCCCTTGTGTGCTGTTTCTGATCCTCAGAGTTAATACCGTATGATTTAGTAAAAGCTCCAAATCAGCCTGAGAGACAGTAGAAGAGCATTCATCCTCACAATCACTGGCTAACATCTCCAAACTACAGAATTAATTCATGCATTGTTTTCACTACATGGAGGAGCCAGAGATGAAACAGCCAAAGTTTTAATTCTGATGTTTCTTGGTTGGTTAGTAGGGCTGCACGATTTTGAGAAAAAACCCAATTGCGATTTTTCTTTCCGAAATTGCAATCGGATTTGCGATTTTTACATTCTATATATAAAAATGCGAAAATAACAAGTGTTACTTTTAGACTGTCAATCAACATATTCTTGTCTCAAGGTGCCACACATTAGAACGATATGCAATAATTTACAGATAAAAATATTTGGTTTTATGCAGACAGACTCAGAGCTTTTGGTTACATCAAGCCTGGGCAATTATATGGACTTGAGGAGCCAAATTGTGAGAAAATAATGTGTCTGTGGGCCTGTATATCTATTTTTAGGAACTCTAATACAAAACCTCACAATAATGTCTGATTGTGTGCTAAAAACGTTATGGCTGACCGCCTTAAACAGAATGGAATTGTTTATTTTTTTACTGAATGAAACATCCAGAGTGTACATGAAAATAAAGAATGTGGGATTTACAATATTAACTATGAACGATAAAACACTGAATATTGACCACATCTGAACGTCACATCCTCCTCTCGATCGACATATTTTACAATCAAGCGAAACACCAAAAAAATGCAACAAACACAGCGAAATATGAATGTGAAGGGTAAAAAAAACACCTACAATGTGAAATAGCTGATACATTACTAAGCTTTAGAACTTTGTTGTAAAAATCTCCTTCTGCGTCTGACGCCCGCATTTCGGGCTGGCCGCTCTAGAAACACACTGTGGAAACGCTCCCCACCCACACTGCTTGGTGCCTCGTCTGAGCTGCTGTGACTTAGATGACCATAGTAACTAATTGGATTACCATAGTAACTAGTATGGCATGCAAAAGCGCAGATTCCAACCATTTAAAACTTTGTGTAGTTCAAAACTTACGGTAATTTGAAAACATCACTGCATATCATAATGGCGGCTTCAGTTTCGATCTTAAAGATTTTAAAACAATATTTGGGAATGTCCGGTGGGCCAGATTCAAAAACTTAATGGGTCACATGATTTGCCCAAGTCTGGTTTACATAATGTTCTTAAACTAATTATTGTATTTTTCGGATTTTATGTAGCTCCCGAGTATACGTCGCACCGGCCGAAAATGCATAATAAAGAAGGAAAAAAACATGTATACGTCGCACTGGAGTATAGGTCACATTTTTGGAGAAATGTATATGATAAAATCCAACACCAAGAATAGACATTTTAAAAGCAATTTAAAATAAATAAAGAATAGTGAACATCAGGCTGAATAAGTGTACGTTATATGACGCATAAATAACCAACTGAGAAGGTGCCTGGTATGTTAACGTAACATATTATGGTAAGAGTCATTCAAATAACTATAACATATAGAACATGCTATACGTTTACCAAACAATCTGTCACTCCTAATCGATAAATTCGATGAAATCTTCTTCCTCGATGTCTCTTCTAAACAACTCTGCCAACTCCAAAGGTATGCGCCGCTTCCTCTTGCGTTTTCTGCTGCATATTTCACTACGTCCAGCTTGTAATCTGAAGTACATGATTTCCTTTTCGGTGCCATTTTTGTTCAGCTCTTCTCAGTTTTTATAAGTTACCGCCAACGTTGAAAAGATCAAATTTAATAGCTACGGCAGTAGCATATAGCATATAGCAGTTAGCATCCCATGACCCACAATGCACTTCTGCCATGACCCACCCCGCCGAATTCTTATTGGTTGACCTGTAAGTGACGATTGCTGACATTTTCTCCGTCTCTTCCACGAATTAGATTAATAATGTTATTTAATATTTTACGGTAATGTGTTAATAATTTCACACATAAGTCGCTCTGGAGTATATGTCGCACCCCTGGCCAAACTATGAAAAAAACTGTGATTTATAATCCGAAAAATATGATAAATAATAAAAAAAACTATACAGTGTATAATAATGCAAGTAACCATTTAAAAGGATGGAAATGTTAACTTGTCATTACTGTAGAATTGTTTACCAATGTGTAACTGAAAGGTAAATAGCTTTTCTATTCTGAATTTTTTAAAAAAGATTTACTTTAATAAATATTGAACATCTTAAAGTGCATTTTTTCCCCTGTTGGAAGGGTGTACCCCGTCTTCCGCCCGATTGTAGCTGAGATAGGCGCCAGCGCCCCCCGCGACCCCGAAAGGGAATAAGCGGTAGAAAATGGATGGATGGATGGATGGATGGAAAAATGAGGTCGAACGTTGTCTTATTATTTGTTTTAATCATGAGGTCACAACGCCATTTTCGCTCATTTGTCTCATGTTGCCCATCTGTTTTAAATCTGAAATATTCCAACAACAAGACATTTAGCCTTGTAATCTTACTTTTGTCCTCCTAATTTGTGTTATTTTGCGGTACTACTCACTGGAAATGCGCAAGGCTCTCTCTTTGTACTGTGAGTGTTGGCAGAGGCGCCTCGCTGAGGCAAAGATTTGGAATAACTGAAAAGAGGGGTCAGTCTATTCAGTTAATTCCTCTGTTAATTAAACACAATCAGGTGCATATAGAAATTCACAAAGACGTATTTTTTTCTTTTTGAAGTAAGAGACGAACAAACGCAAGAGTTAACAATTATGATTGGCGAACACGTCTGTCACTCAGATGCCGTTGACAGCGGAGGAAATAAACAAACATATCAGCCTCTTGCGGTTATTCACCACACTAACTAAAACCTAGATGTCGATTCAATTCTGATAATCATGCATCCCTATTAGTTTGCCAGGTTATTTGCACTTTAGCTAGAGCACACAAGACACTCCATTACTAACTGAAAAAAAAACACACTTTTTAAAGCTTTGGTGCACTGGCCAAGTTAAAATCTATTGAATTGTGGCGCAGATTCTTTCTTTTAATTTTTTCAAGTCTGCGAATATTTGTGTTAAAAGGGGTGTGTCTATCTACAGGCCTGGAGAGGAATAAGCATGAGTGTTTTTCTCTAGTCCTCTTTGAGATGCATCGTGTCATGCCAGAATGTTTATATTTTGTATTCATGAGCAGAAGAGTGGCTGCCACTTATTTCACATCTTTACAATTGTTTTTTTTTCCTAGTGGATTGTCAGTAAACTGTGTTTTCAATTCTAGAGAAACACTCCATCTTTTTTTCAAAGTATTTGGGGAATTTGTCTACACTATAACTCTGTTTACTTTCTACCAATTAAATATTGTAAATGCTGCTGTGCTATTTTATCTGTTTTGTAGATAAAAAGTTTTACTTTTACATTTCTTTCTTGCTTTTCCCCCATTATTTCATCACACAGTCTACATACTGTAGGTTTTAGTTTTCCAATAAAATACAAAATGGTAAAATCAAATGCAATATATATTTTTTATTGTATTATTATTTTGTTTGTCAATGTTTGTTTAGCGTTAATTTGATCTAGTGTACAGTCTTTTAACATGCACAGAGAAAGTCTGCATTCACTTTTATTTTTTACGATCTCACCCCCTATTATTTACTACAATACATTTTAATTTACATTCATCAAAATGTAATATGCTTTTATAAAAATCAGTACATTTTTGTAATTACATTTTCATTTAATAGCTTTACTTTTAATGGTCACAGAGGAATGTTGCATTCCCTTTTATTTAAAATGTTTTCCTATCTGCTAATTTTTACTCTTAAGTTTATTTTATGTCAAATGAAATACTAAATAGCGATACCAGTTAAACAAAATATTAAGATTAACTGTTATCATATTATCTTAATAGTTTGTATTTATTTTTTAATTGGGTATAGGTTGATTAGCAACACTAAATTGGCCCTAGTGTGTGAATGGAATGTGAGTGTGAATGTTGTCTGTATATCTGTGTTGGCCCTGTGATGAGGTGGCGACTTGTCCAGGGTGTACCCCGCCTACCGCCTGAATGCAGCTGAGATAGGCTCCAGCACCCCCGTGACCCCAAACGGGACAAGCGGTAGTAAATGGATGGAAAAAAACATTCCTTGTTTTACTTGTATTTATTGTCTTTTAACATCCACAAAGCAAAGTTGCATTTTCTTTGCTTTTTTATTGTTAACATCCACTATTTTTGCTATAATAAATAGTGAACAAATTAGTTTTTTATTCTATTCCTGTATATTGTTTGTATTTGTATACTGTGTTGGTATTTTTTAAATACTTTACTTTTATTTATTGTATTTATTATACACAGAGGAAGGTTGCATTCACTTTCCTTTTATAAATTGTCCTATTTACTATTTTTACCATTATAAGTTTGATTGTATTATGTATGAAATACAAAATAGCAAACAAAAACATGCTCATTATATTATATTATTGTTATATATATATATATAAGTATGTATTTTTGGAAAAACAAAAACATTTCCTACTTGTCTTACTTTAATTTATTGTCTTAACATGCACAGGAAAAGGTTGCATTCATTCTCACTGCACATGCAAACATTGTATTTTACTTCACCTGAGTCTAGGGCACATGTAGTACTGCAATTGAGTTAGTTTGCCAGCATTACGCGCAGATTACTCAACTGGGATCAGAACCGGTTTGACGCAGGCATATATAAGAGAGCAGTAAAATATGTGAGGGGGGCTTCATGTGTACACGCTGCTCCATCAAGCTCCAGCACTTTTTTTCTGTGCAAATACAGGAGTAGCATTGCCTTCTTCATAGAATTAGGTTGTTAACTACAGTATGGGTTTGATTTACTAAGTTACATATACCATGCGCTAAACAGCGTGCGCAATCGATAAAATAGTGTCTATAATTAGCGTTTTGCGTGTGATTTTGTAAGATTGTGTGTACAATTGTAAAGTGGTTCAAGACGCCTTATTTGTTAATTGATTATTTTGCATGTACTCTACAGTTTATCACCACGGAAACAAACTCATTTACTGCACATACATGTTCTCATGCTCATACCTGTGGCATTTTGCTATGTTTTTAAACATTCAGGAGACATCTACCACTTTTTATGGGCATTTTAAATGCAGTAGTACAGTGCATCTACATTGACACCAGTTCTTTTTTTTTTTCTTTTTTTTTACCTGCTGAAGATGCATGGGAGAGAGGCTGCACTTAGTCCACTCAATATACAAAAATGCATACTTCAAGAAGTTTTTTTTAATATAAGAAATATTTTAATGTTGTATGTTCTTTGTGGAAAAAAAAGTTTATTTAAATATATTAAAGTACACCAAAACACATTAACTTTATTTTGTTTTAATCACCCCGTTAAGTCCTGTAGCAGCTATAAAATAATAAAATGATGTTGCTGAATAGAACGTGTCTATTTTTTTTAATTTCTGACACGTATGACGGATAATTATCGTCTGTCCATCATGTGTCTGTGCAGCACGAGTACAGGTCCTGCAGCCCTGTGTGGAATTGTAAGATTGCACAGTTACAAAATAAAATACAAAATAGTGCTCGAAAAACAGTGATGAGTGTTAATAAATCACATTGTGTGTGATAAATAATTATATTTGCCTTTTCTCCTCCCAGTATTTTGGCCGTTTTGATGATCAGTATATATTTTATATATCTTTTTGCACTTGAACTTCCTCTTCGCAGAAGGAAAACCATCTGATTGGCCCAACTTTGTCGCACACTCCCACACTCTTTCATATTGTACGCTAAAGAACTGTGATTGAATATATTGTGAACTCCTCCCACCAATCTACATGAGGTAATTAAATATGATTGGATTTCGTTTCTGACAACTTTTAGTCTTGATTTAAATTTGTTTACACTGGTTTACTGAGGGGATGGGTGTGTGTGTGTGTGCATGTGCAAGGTTGATAGGGGGCTAACTGGGATTGTTTTTCAAGGTTGTTTATTTTCATGGTGAATGGAATCCTCATTTCTTCATTAAACTCCATTTGTGACAGTGTCCCTTTTAACTAATAATCAGTAAGAATTCAACAATATCTGGGGATTATTATTTTATTTATTTTTTTTGTCATGAAAAAGGGAGTTTTTTTGGGTTGGTGCACTAATTGTAAGTGTATCTTGTGTTTTTTATGTTGATATATTAAAAAAATAAAAAATAAATAAATATATATATTTTTTAAATAAAAATTAATAAAAAAATCTTCTGCGGCCCGGTGGTTGGGGATCACTGCTATAACATATTTCCTCCTCACATGTTTTAATTTTCTTTTCTGTGCCTTTGTGCCACCTTTGTGTGATTACCATCCACAGCTTTGACTTGACTTTTCACTTCAATATGGAATTTTTCCCCAATATTGTCTTGTATGCAGTGTGAGACAAGGCCAGTGTGAGTTCTGGTAATGCTAAAGCCCTACATAAGAGTGTTTTACAAATGGCAGCTATTATTTATTGCCAAATTATACAGCCAAATATATGCACTTTCCGAAATATAGCCTTGTGACGACACTTTGTGTAAGTTGAGCATGCTGCAAACGACATTGAAATCAGCCGCACAAATGCAACGCACCGAGGAGAAAGTACTCACAGCAGCAGAATGTTCAAACTAATTGCACACGGTGATGTAAGCGCTCGAGGACACGCTCTCCTCTCTCAATGTTGTTGCTCCTCAATGTAGTCGTTGTTGCTGCTACAAGTTTACTACATTTATAAAACCCAAGCTTGCTGCAGTGACTGTGAGCTTATGATAAATAAACTTGTTTTTTTACACTTAGGCTTTCCAATAAAAAAATACTGGATGTAGAATGAATCAGTTCCAGGGTCAATATGTTATCGTCCTACAACCTTTATTAGCTATGCACTAGCATTTAACTTATTTTTACTGTTGCATGACAGTTTAGACTAAACCAGACCAAAATTAAAGAACACATTTTTTCATTTTCTCTTGACACGAATGCTTAAAGGACCCAGAGCGCCCAGATGATCAAAGTTTAACTTACAAGTTTTCTTTACTGTATGTTTTTGAAAATTAATCTGGTTGTCATTTCTGTTAAATAATTTTTGAACTAAGATTGGACGTTTATGGGAAAAATAATAATCATTGTTATTTTGATTGGTATTGAAATCATGATTAATATCACAATTTTCATTCATTTGAAAACCCGAGTATTTATTTTACCACCAAAAATCAACGTTGAATATAATTTAAAATAACAACCTGCGACAGTACAGTATCAAGAACAACAATAATTGAAATAAAAATAATAGGTACAACATTTATCCATCAATCCATCTTCTTCTGCTTATATAAAATCGAGTCGCGGGTACAACAGCCTAAGCAGAGAAGTCCAGGCTTTCCTTTTCCATCAAACTATTTCCGGGAGATCCTGAAGCGTTCCGAAGTCAGCTCCAATATGTCCTAAGTCTTTGCCATGGCCTCCTACCGGTTGGACAAGACACCTGAGGGGCTTTCTGACCAGATGCCTGATCCACCTCATCTGGTTCCTCTCAATGTGAAGCAGCAGCGGCTTTACTCTGAGCTTCTTTCAAATGACAGAGCTTCTCACCCTATCTCTAATAAGAGAGAGCCCCGCCACTCAATGAAGGAAACTCATTTCGGCCGCTTGTACCCGTGATCTTGTTTTCCTTTCGGTCATAACCCAAAGCTCATGACCATAGATGAGGATGGGAAAGGTAGATCGACCAGTAAAAATTGAGGCTCTGCCTTTTGACTCAGCTTTTTTTTCAACACGATGGACCAATGCAGGGTCTGCATCACCAAATTCGCCTGATGCACTCTTCCCTCACTCGTGAACAAGAACCAAAGGTACTTGAACTCCTTCACCTGCGGCAGGATCTCGTTTCCAACCGGGAGTTGGCACTCTACCCTTTTTTGGGTGGGACTCGGACTTGGTAGTGCTGATTTTTTTCCCCCAATCGCTTCACACTCAGCTGCAAACCAATACAGTGAGAGCTGACAATTCTGGCCAGATAAAGCCAGCAGGACCATATAATCTTTTAAAAGCAGAGACCCAAACCTGCAGCCAACAAACTGGATCCCTTCAACGCCCTGACTGCGCCTAGAAATTGTGTTCATAAAATTTGTAAACAGTATAAGTGACAAAAGATAGCCCTTGCGGTGTCTTACCCTTACTGGAAAACGGGTCCAACTTAAGTCAGACCACTAGAGGAAGCACTCCAATGGCTCCCTCTAGAGACTCCAAAAAGAGTGGGTACTCAGAACTACCGTTTGGTGCGTAAGCACAAATTACCAGGACCCGTCTCCCCACCCGAAGGCAAAGGGAAGCTACCCTCTCATCCGCGGGGTTAAACTTCAATGTACAGGCTCAAGGCTACAAGTACAGCTCGTCGCCTCTTACTGCTGGCAAAGCCAGAGTGGAAGAGAGTCCAACCTCTCTTGAGAAGACTGGTTCCAGAGTCCTTGCTGTGCGTCAAAGGGAGACCTACTATATCCAGCTGGAACTTCTCAACCTCGTGCACCAACTCAGGCTTCTTCTTTACCCCCCAGCCCCGCGAGGTGGCGTTCCTTTTTGTAATAGCTGGCTTCTGTTACCCTTCGACTGCCGCCCAGCTCGCAAAGCACCTGACCTCTATGGCCTCTCCTATGGGTGGTGAGCCATTGGAGGGATATTCACATCAATAAATTAAAAGAAAAAAAGTAGTTTAACTAGCTATACGATTGTTTTTCCATTTTAATTTTTTTGAGTTTTCTTTTTTTTACCTTTTAAATGATTTTACCACCAAAATGTGTGTGCTTTTTGTGTCATAAATACAATCTTATTCAATGATTGAAATAAAAATAATAGGTAGAACATCCATCTATCCATCTGTCCATACATCGTTTTCAGCTTAGCCGTAGTCGGGTTTCGGAGGCAGAAAAGCTTAGACTTTCCTTGTACTTGCTACTTCGTTCAGCTCTTCCCTGGGGTTCCCGTGGTGTTTTCAGGCCAGCTGGAGGACATAGACTCTCCGTGTCCTGGGTCTTCCCCGTGTTCTCCTACCGGTTGAACGCGCCCTGGGCGTCTGGGGGGCATTCTGACCAGATGCCAGAACCACCTCATCTGGCTCCTCTCGATTTGGAGGAGCAGCGACTTTACTCTGAGCTTCTCGCCAATGACTGAGCTTCTCACTCTATCTTTAAGGGAGAGTCCCGCCACCCAACGGAGGAAACTCATTTCGGCCGCTTGTACCCGTGATCTTGTTGTCCTTTCGGTCATAACCCAAAGCTCGTGACCGTAGGTGAGGATAGGAACGTAAATCGACTGGTAAATTAAAAGCTCTGGCTTCCGGCTGAGTTCCTTTTTCACCACGATGGACCGATGCAAGACCCGCATCATTGCAGACGCCGCACTGATCCATCCGCCTGTCGATCTCACGATCCACTCTTCCCTCACTCGTGAACAAGACTCCGAGATACTCCTTCGCCTGAGGCAGGATCCCATCCCCAACCCAGAGATGGCACTCCACCCTTTTCAGGGTGAGAACCATGCCGAGGATCGGACCAAGCGCCCTGTTTTCGTCTGCCGCCCAGTTTGAAGAGCACTTAATCTCTATGGCCTCTCCTATGGGTGGTAATCCCATTATAAGGATAGTAACATCAATGAATTAAAATGACAAAAACAATATAAATAACTCTACAAAGTTTTTCCATTTTAATTTTTTTAATAAATTTTTTTACTTTTTAAAATTGTGTCATAAATACAATTTTATTCAATCAATCAATCGAAATGCACGTACAGTATGTAGCCCTCAATCACAAGTATCTCAAACAGCTTTACAAACTCACAACGACCTCCCCTGATCTAAACCCACAAATGTTTCTAAATTAAATACAAAACTCCTCACATTGATTGGTGCAACTCATCTTCAGACAATTTTGAACAGTCTTTTAAGTCAAAATTTTGTAAATGTATCAATAAGTGCTTTAAGTATGTTATGATCGTATTTTTTTAAACCTTTATTTTGTTAGCGCAGTTAGACCGGATGTTGGGCACAGCACTGTTAATTGTGAAAGGGGGAAGTGTACTGTTGTTCTGAGATTAAAGCTGATGACATGAGACTGTTTAAAAAAGAAAAAAGGAGTTGCGACTGCAGTCCTGTTGTGATTATTGATTAGACGTATTAGTGTTGTATCAAATAAAAATTAGCAACCATGTTCAGATTCCAAAGTACGAGTTAACATGGTCTTTTTTCACTCAAATGCTTACTCATCCATTTTGCTGTTAAAAGCTCAAGAATTTGCATGCATATTGCATGGCCTGTTAATTGTTTTTTGGATTATAATAATTTTGTATTTGTAAGAAAATCAAAACTGAAATTGAGATTCAAATTTAATGAAATTGTTCAGTCCAGCTCTATGTGGAAAGTTCCCTTTCCATCGGTAGACTTGTCATGCCGCCCCCTGTTGATGTGGCGTCGTGTTCAGAACTAGGTCCCATTTCCCAGCATAAACAGTGTGAATAAAGGCATGTAAAACTATGATTTTGATCACTTGATTGCACGTTTTTGTCACCTCGGTCCATGGTTACTTCAAAACTGATTTGGTTAACATTATGAGCAAATTAGAAATCTAAAATTATCATTCTTCTTTCTCCGTTTTTCCGCAGTCGTTCTGCCCCGTGTGTGCTCCTGATTATTGGGATCACATCTGGCTTGATTCCTTTACATGTTTTAAATCCAAACTCCGACCAAAACCCTTCTTCAAAGTCAGGTTGAAATGATATCTGCAAAGTACACTTGGTACAACCTATCAATTTGAAAGGAGAGGTATATACTTCTCTTATATTCCCATTATTTGGAAATGTATGCTGGCTTAAACCCTGGTTTAGTTGTATTGCTGCAACCACTGCAACAATGCATTTGGCAGACATATTTGATCATTCTTTCAAACACTACGCTTACATATTGTAATTCGGGATGATGATGTTACCAAAACACGTTATACGCGGTAGGAACTTGCCTCCAGTCTTCTATAGGTGACATCAGCACCAAATTTTGGAGCTAAAAGTGTGCATTCCTATATGTGCTGAAACTTGTTATAAAACAAGCCTAAAATCACTACTGTCTATTTTGAGGGAAATTTTACATGACCATGACAAAACCTACTCAGTGGCCTAGTGGTTTGAGTGTCCGCCCTCAGATCGGTAGTTTGGGAGTTCAAACCCCGGCCGAGTCATATCAGAGACTATAAAAAAATGGGACCCATTGCCTCCCTGCTTGACATTCAGCATCAAGGGTTGGAATTGGGGGTTAAATCACCATAAATGATTCCCGGGCGTGGCACCGTTATTGCCCACTGCTCCCCTCACTTCCCAGGGGGTGATCAAGGGGATGGGTCAAATGCAGAGGACAAATTTCACCACACCTAGTGTGTGTGTGACAATCATTGGTACTTTAACTTTAACTTTACCTTTGACATGTGGCATCAATTTTAGGTCCAGAACTATGAAATAAGTTCCAATATTGTCAACATTAGAGGGGCTTTTTAACTGTCACACGTGTAAAAATAAGTTATGTACAGACATTTAGGTTTGGCGGGTGCCTAAGATGTTAGTTGCTTCTCCCGCACACTCGCACTAATTCATGGACTTCAGGCATGTTGTACTAAGCCACCAGCAGAGTCGCTAGTGTACAGCTCTCTTACACTACAATTAATTAACATATTTTTGACTCTCGCTATGTAGCCAGAACATGTGTGTTCATCTTGTCTACGTAGCCTACATCTTACATTTCCTAATCACATCATCGTCATGGTTATCACATGTAAGCGCAATCAATTCGGATAGCATCTCACACACACAGACACAAAAAATAGAAATAAAAAGCAAAACTTTTTTAGAATAGGGATTTTTAAGAACTAAGATTGGTGGTTCCAGGCAACCTAACTGAGTTACATACATGATGCATTTTTCATAACACTGGGCATAAGCAGATGGCAAGAAATATGATTTTCAGGTTGGAGGCAGAATTTTGCTGATTACTGGTGTTAAACTTCAGATAGTATGATTTTCCACTGGGTTTTACTGTAAATTTGAAGTTCTGGCACCACTCCTAGACTTTTAAGCCCATTCGTGTTGACGTACCGCTTTAATAGCAGTCGTCAATATGTTTTGACTTTGTTTGAGAAGACACTTTCAGACAACTAATCCATTCTCCAATCAGAACAATTTAATTATGGGCTTTGAATGGATAGACTAATCCGTCATACTGGGGAACTTTAAAGTACACTTAAGATATCTGGAGTGCACTTTTAGGCAGTATGTGTTTTAGTCTTTGAATACATGAATAGTCTGGAAAGAAAATGGATACGATCCCACAAGTGAAGGAGGACTGTTTTTTTTATGATGCTTCTTGACTTTGCTTTTGACTTTGTCAAGTATTGCCCTCTGACTGCTGCTGTCATCTGTATGCAGCAAAGGTTGCCTGCAGAAAGTCTTCCAAGTAGGCCAGTAATTTTGGAAGCTGTAAATCAAATCAGGATTCAATCCAGATTGTTTGGTAGCACATTCTCAGATAACATCCCAATTAATGTGTTTAAATGCATACATCTCAGTCAAACCGTATCCAGTTTAGACATATTTGTATTTTTTCTATGTTTTGAAGCTTGAACTTGAAGATATATTTAATGAAAACCATGTTTGATATAAAATCCACATTCATTTAAGTTTAGGTGTGTCGTATACAATCTTATCTGCGTAGCTTTGAAAAATGCATTTTTTGCTTCTTCAGAAGCTCTGGTTAAATCGGCTCTAATTCTTGATCTAATCCAGATTGAGAATATGGAAATTGTACTTGCATAAAAATCTGCACATAAAATCACAATTAACATTATTAGATGCTTACCTCTCAGTCAAAACATATCCATGTCTTGCTGATTCTATGGTCTGAAGTTAGAATACAAAACTATTTATTCGAGGCTGAATATAAATGTGTGGTTTTAGATTTTTGTTATATCACATGTTCTACGTTTTGCTTTAAAAAATACCCAGTTTAGGTTTTGGTCCAAAATTATAGGTTAAACCATCTTTTCACCTGAACCAATCCAGATTAAGAGTATATGAAACATTTATTCTATAGATAGATAGATAGTACTTTATCGATTCCTTGAGGAGTATTCCCTCAGGAAAATAAAAATTCCAGCAGCAGTGTGCAGAATTGGAATCGAATTTAAAAAGTTAATAAAGGGGTGTGGAAATAAAATATAAAATATTACAATAAAAATCAAAATAAAAAGCAAAAATTAAGAATAAAAATATACAGGATGCTATGTTAAGATGTTGAATTGGATTGGTTTCAATCCATAGTGTATTGTGGAAGTAATTTTAGCAATATAGCGTCTAATGTAAAATCCTCCTAAAGTCGCATATAAATTTTACATATGAAATCCCAATTAACGTGTTTAGATGCGTACCTATCAGTTAAACCCTATCCAGTCCAGCTATACATTGTTAATTCAAGAGTTTTAAGCTAAAATGTCAAACCAGACTTAATTCTGACACAGATATTTGTTATATCAAATCAAATCAAAAGTTATATGGTTTAACCAACTTTAATCCTGATCTGATCCAAATTGAGAGTACCTGCAAAATCTGCCCTTTAGATGGAAGACTGGATTTGTTTCAAATATTAATATATTGTATTAAGGTAGTCATTTTAGCAATGTAGCATTTCATGTAAAATTCTATCAGTCACATGTTATGTTGTTTAGCCAACATTTGCTATTTCCATAATCTTAAACTGGAAAGTCAATCCAAAATTCAGGCATTTATATATTAGCCATATCAAATCGTATCTGCTTTGAAAAACGCAGTTTGTGTGTTTGTCCCAAATTAAAAATCAGACATAATCCTTATTTGATCCTTTTTGAAAATGTGGATTTTACCTTGTTTTGGCATTGAAATATTTTTCAAATCTTATATGACTTGAACAAATATATATATATATATACATATATATATATATATATATATATATATATATAAGTAGGATTTAATTGGTCTTAATGCATATTGTAGTGTAGCTGTAATCTATCAATGTAGTTTTTATGTAAAATCATGCCAAAACTTTGTAGATTATTTACATGTTTAGATGCATACATCTGATTAAAAAACCTATCCATGATTTGCTATTTTATTTAGGGCCTGAAACTGTAACCTAAAACCTAAACGTTTAATCAGGATCACTTCCAGTTTGTGTTATGCATTAATTTTTTACTGTGGTGGTCCTGGTTAGGATCAACTGTAAAAAAAAATCACCCCAAAAAATCAATACAACATATATATATTTAAAAATATATATTTTTTTAATAAAAAATATTTAACATATGTACTTTTGAATTTTTGTATTAATTCTTTGTCATGTCCAGTTTTGCTGCAGCTGGCTAACGACGCCTTTCCCCGGGACATGACGCTGGCGCTGTCCTATTTACTGGCCCTGCCTCAGGTAGGTGGATACACACGTCAAACACCAAGTGAAAGTGGAGCAGAATTTCCATCAGGCTTCAAATTCTGTCTACTGTTATAGGAAGTTAACCACTGTAACCACTGTAGAGGAAGTGTAAAAAGAAGTAAATTACCCTAGAGAAAGTGTAAAAAGAAGGTTAACGCTGTATAATAAAACTGATCACGAATTCATGACATGCCAGGTCTACCTGTCCTACATAAGTAAAAATAAGTCAATGCAATGTCCTTTAGGTTTGATGTGTTCTTGAGAGGCGAGTCTCTTTGCAGTGACAAAACCACAAATTCAGTCTGGACATTGTAATATTCAATGTCTTAAAATAAAGGATGTTGTGTCTTTTTGTACCGCAGTGCCAGTCATTTAACAGTCAACTTGATATCGCTCATTCGTCGTGCGCCCTTATCTCGACTCGGGTTTTGTTGCTGATAGCGTGGGGACACTTCAAGGCTTCGTCGTCGCTCGAGCTCGACGATGCAGTGATCGGCACCTGACGTGGAAACCAAAGGCTGTCACAAGTGCTTTTATTTCTAAAACTGACAGGATGAGTGGCGTACAAGTCTGGACAAAACGTAATTGGAAACTTATCAGTTACATCTAAGAAGCAGTAACTATATTCTGGATTAGATCCAGGATGTTTGGCAGCAAATTAATATAATCTGTTAAATCATATTTAAGGTGTTTAGATGCTTGGATCGTGGTCAAATCGTATCCAGTACAGGGACAATGTGCTATTTCTAAAGTATAAATCTGGAAGTTCAGGACAGATTCAATCCATATGTGATCAATGTTTAATTTGAAAGGCTTATTCACACATTTAGTTGTTTGTCATACCAAAGTTGATTTGCTCTGCTTTCAAAAATGCAATTTGTGTTTTAGTCAGAAGCTTTATGGTTAAATATTTAGTCCTGATCTGATCTGGTCCAGATTATATCATGGCAGCAATTTAACATTCAATGTGAAATCATCGTTGAATCTGATTTGAACAAAATCTAGTTTATGTACTCAGGGTAAGTAGTTGTAATGTCAGAGCAACTTCAATCCATATTTGATCCCGATTGTGCATTTAAAAGGAATCTATAATGTAAAACATGTTTATGGGTATCGAATTTGGTACTTTCATAGGTAGGTACCGACAGTCTGTCAGTTTGGGGCCAGGAA